>NC_141032.1:26125000-26170000 GCF_052040795.2 Danio rerio
TTTTTTTTCGATAAGAAAAGATCTACATAAAATACGATGAAAACATTTTTACCAAATAAATTCCAGTATGTGCATTAAAAAAAACATTTACCATTTCACCTCCAGAACTGTCATGAGAGTCTGTGCTCCATGTCTCATGCTTTCAAACCTCACCATGCATTCATTGCATGTCAAAATTTTGTCTTCTAAGGTGCAAGTAATTTATTAAATGAAGAAAAGATTCATGCAATTTTTTCTACCGCAGCAAGTTGCGTTTTTACTTTTGATATTTGGTTCCAGTTAATCAGGAAGTGACTTTTTTTTCTCTTTGATATAACGCTGGAAACGCTGCTTTATTCGCACATCTTTTATGCGATATTCCTGTTTTTCACATAAAATAAATTTTCATCTATGCATGGAAACATTGAGTCTTGGATTTTGTCTTTTAGCACAAACTAATTACCACATTCTTCTAAAATGCCTTTTTCGTCTACTGGTGTCACTTTTAGGCAACACATGCTATTAGTCTTTTTATATAGTTTTTATTTAATTTTGTTTAACCAAATTTGCTTTTGTTTTGGCCACATTCAGGTACATAACACCCACTTACCACCATCCACTTAGTTCCTGATGGATGTAATCAAGTCCACATTGTTCCTTCTTGTTTTTTTGTGTGTGTTTTGTTTGTCAATATGTGGATAGCAGTTGGTGTTTTCTTTGCTAGAAGAAAAAAAACTCATTAAAGTGGTTAGTCTTGGCTTAAGTCTACATTTTTTTATTTATTTTTTTTTTTATTTCTGTTTTTCATTCACTTCATTGGCATGAAGCACTTAATTGCGTAATCTGGGTTTGTTTGAATGAGCTCTGTCCAATGTCAGATTCACACCATTGTATGTTTTTCTTCCATTCTAACTGGGAATTCCATCTAAAACATGACAAATCCTGAAAACACATGCTTTATTATTTAGTGTATTGAAGTATATAGCTAAGCAGTTTTTTTTTTGTGTCAGTTAGACACATTTTAGCCTTACTTCACTACTTGTAGCAGAAAGAGTAACTCTTCCCTGTGGGAATGGACTCTTTTCAATGCACCACCCAGATCTTTGCTCTGAATCCTAGAGACCATGGTGAGGAAACATTGTTAAAAACAAGTGTGCCGTGTGTACACATTAGCCCAAGACGAGTCTCCTCTTAATCACTTCACTGGTGTCCTGGTGACCGGACACAGTTGAGTATTGTATTTCCAAGGTTTTTGCTGAAAAACTGTCTCTGAGCATAAACCAATGATTGGCTAACTTTTGTGGAAATGCAGTCAGCCATGCTTGTAGATAATGTCAGAAGACTTGTGTAGAAGCAGCTTTTGTTTCAGAAAACGCATTGAACTTCTGTGACCTCTGCTATTATTGGATTAATGTCATATGTGGCAATAGTGTGGTAATATGTTAGGATCATAAAGGAGATCTATTTTATTTGAAAAGCAAATAGTAGGGATTGAGTTGATGCTTTTTTTGGAAAGCCCTCACCGTAGGAAAGTTATATTTTTTGCCAAATAACTCTTAATATTGGAAGTTTTATGATGCTACTGAACATGCTTTTAAAGGTTATTGTAATACATAATGAGATGCATCGTGGACCATGAATTGGTATTAAACAGTAGAACATCTGAATTATGTAGGGATTAGATTACAACCAATCTTTAAAGTGTGTATTTTAGATTGTGATTTTTACCCACTCATTCTAACTCTGCCTTTGTTTTTCTCTAGTCTCAGAATTAAGGAAACGTTTTGAAAGTATAAGCACAAGTCAGAGTTGGGACATGAACAGGTGAGAAGTTAAATCATTCTCCTAAAGCCTGCACAGCCAAAGTTCAGTTAACGCAGGTGTTCGGCAAGAATAACAGAATCACAAATTTGTCTGCATGCTGTTATTGCCAGAAAATATTTTAAGTTCACTCTCACTACACGTTTCAAGCTGCATGCTTTTTTAATCTTTAAAGAAGCATGCATACCCAAAAATAGCAAAATAATTAAATGGCGTATAATGAACTCACTGTACATGTTCAAGTGTAGTGTACATTTTGTCAGTACATTTATTTTTGGAATAAAGTATTACTTTTATTCAGCTTGGTCATGTTAAAATTGATCAAAATTGACACATAGATGTTTACATTTTTTTTAAATATAAATTTTAGAAAAATGTTTTTTATTTTTTTAATTTAAAAAATAATTCAAATAATTTTTTTCTCTTCGTTGCAAGAAAAGAAACTCAATTTCCACTAAATTATTCAACAGCACATCTGTTTTCAGCATTGATGGTGTGAAATGGTTCTAGAGTGTGATAATATGAAATGTTTCTTTATGCTATACATTTTTTCCCTAGCTAAAGAATGATCCTGACTTGTATTTCTTTGACCGCTTCTGTTTATAGGAAGGAGCGAATTGCACGGCGCCTGGAAGGAATCGATAATGATGTTCTCCAAAGTCTTCCAGGTTGTGGTGGTCTAGTTTCTAATCGACTGCTGGAGGAGGACACTCCAAGATATACCCGTGCAGCAGACACCTGTGACCCCTGTACAGGTGGGAAATGTTTTTTAATTATATACATGTATATCCTATATACATTGTAATAGATTTCATCATTGATTACATCATGATAAAAAGTTTGGTTTAATTAGCTGGTGCTAGGTTACTTAAAGTATTGTAGTATACAGTTTATGAGATTATTCACAAGAGATCAATCCAAACACATGGAAACACTCTTCAAATTTTGTTTTTGATATCAGGCATGACCAAACTGTTTATACTATAATAGTTAACATTTGTGGATCACAAAGTGGATCAAAAAAATTAAATAAAAAAAAAAAACTAACAAGCATGGATGATTTAACCCTCTACTGCACGGTGTAACCATATCGCAACATGATACTTGTGTTAATTTCCCTGCCACTGTTTTTTAAAGACACACATTAATTTTTTTTGGAAAGAGAAGATCTTAGACTAGCCAATGATGTGCTTTGGTTAAGTCACATGACATGCTGTGTTTTTCTGTGGTGCGAGTTCTGACAGACTGGCGTTTATTGTGAGTAGTTGCTGAATGCAAATGTAAACGTCAATAAAAACAAAGGATCAAATTATATCAGATCCATAAAAAAAGTCTGAAACCTCACCTCCAGTAAGTTATGATGACTCATACACAAAAAAATGAATAAATAAATAAATAAATTATGTTACGTGTTTATGATGTTAAATAATTAAAGGGATGATACGTAACAATCAGTGAGTCTATTGATGCTGGGTGAATGAGGAGAAGACGCATACGCTTGATAATTAAACAAAAAGTAAGTATTTATTAATGGATAATGTCAAACAATGAATACAAGATGGAAGATAAATGTAATTTTAAATAATTTTATTAAATAAAGAAAAATAGGAGTGTTGCCAAAACAAAGAAATAAATATAACAAAACGAACTAACTAAACCCCAACCCACTAAACTAACTGAACAAAGAAAAATGTAGAAACAAAACCGTAATCTTCAGCACGTAGCTTAACTAAACTTCTTAACTCCCAAACATAATTACACATGTGGCAACAACTCCAAAAACTAACCAATACAAAATTTTAGTAAGCTGCTCGAAATGCTAGAATTCTCGTAAAGTACACACTGTTAGCCATTAGCAAAACAAGTTCTCAGGTAATCCAATTCTCATAAAAATCGTTCAAAATCTCACTATACATTAACAAGAGCAGCACAAGTTTAACTGATAAATCAGGATAAACAGGGAGAAAACTAGAAAACAGCACTCGCAAACAAATCAAGCGGAACAAACAAACAAACAAACAAACAGTCCGGCCGACACAAGTGAGGAGATTGGCAGGCCAAGCGATTCTCCAGAACAGCGCAAGCGCACCGGTTTTATACTGCGCGGACACGATCCTTATTGGCGCGCCGATTTAGTGACGAAGGTGAATGACAGCTCACCCGACCAATGGTAGCACACCTGAAACAGGATAGGACCACAACGAGAGAGAGAGAGAGAGAGAGAGAAGAGCGCAAAGCAGAAAACAACAAAAAATACTACAAAACATACGTGAAACGTAACAGTAAACGTCAATAAAAAACAAAGGATCAAATTATATCAGATCCATAAAAAAAATCTGAAACCTCACCTCCAGTAAGTTATGATGACTCATTCACAAAAAAAAAAAAATAAATAAATAAATTATACATTTGATCGATTTACAAATAATTTTATGTGTTGCCAAATGGCAACACTGTACAATGGTGGAACGTGCTATATTGCAATGGGTTAGCTAGCTAGCAAGGTCAGCTGTGATCTTTAAAGTTGTAACAATAACAACATGAAAGCTAGTAATATAGTGTTTGTTTAGTCATGTGTTAATGGCATTTGCATTATAGATAAAATCTAGTTTTAATGGCAATACTACTTTTGAATAGATATAAATACAGGGAACAGTGTATTAGCGAGCACCACCATGTTCTATGGTAAGTGAAAGAAGTAAAGAAAAGAACTGGCTGTTCCTGCAGATAAAAGCGAGGATGTGTTTTAGTGACCATGAGAATGATGCAGACTGGACATTTGACAGAGACAGTTCAGATAAGTTAGCTCATATACGACAGGCTTAGTATAGTAAAATATACATAAACATTGTTAGCTAGTAGCTACATTATCCTGATGCACCTATATGTATTAGACTTGTTATTTGTTATAATATTTACTGGAGAAAATATTTATATTTACTGTATGTTGTATACATGGTAATACAATATTAGGTTCGTTTTTAATAATATTCAGCAAAAAAGAATGGAGTAAATGAAAGCTGTTGGAATGAGTTGTTGAAAAATATATATAAGGTGTAATTTATAAGTTATGTGTTAAAGCTTATAATACTGCAACACCAATTAAATAATATCAAACAACAAAATTATTAATTATAAATAAAGTTTTAAATTAGAAATTTCTATGTTAGAACCACTGTTGGACGTTGTTGCCATATGGCAACATATCATAAACTAATTTTTTTATTTTTTACAGCACTTCAAGTTAAGCCATTCTAAGCCATTTTAATAGATTTATCATAATGTGTGCGGTAAAAAAATATACATTTTCTGATTCTCTTTAAATGTTGACTACTGTAGATGCCAACTTGGTCACTCTCTAGGTTAACTCACTTGTTATTATTATAGAATGATGCACCAGCAACATGCAACCACTGTCAAGCTTCCCACACTATAAAACATATTTTATTAGAATGTGAAATTTAAAAAGACTTTTAGACAAGATTTCTGTACTGAGAGCACTTTAAATGTTTTTAAAAATGTATCCTCATGAAGAATTATAATTACCATGTATATGGACTGAAAAATCATATCTAAGGTTTTTGATGTAAAAATATTTTATTTTTGTTTATTGTATCGTATCTTATTGTATCATATCTTATTGAATTATGTTGTTATTATTATGTAATAGGCTTTATCTTTATTAAAGAGGCCCTATAATGCGTTAAAAAGGGTCATATTTTACTTTTAGGGGTCTTCAACATCAATCTGATATACATGCAAGGTCAAAAAATACTGTCTTATAATATGCATTTATTTTTACCTAATTTTCCCAACGACTCTCATGTGATTCGTTCAGCGATTCATTTGTTACCAAACCGCTCCTTAGCGTGGGGCAAATCTATGCTGATTGGTCCAATGACCCAGTCTGTTGTGATTGGTCGACTGCGTTCAGCACGAGACATTGAAGCAATGCAGTTTAACACCAGCATATTGCTTTATTCTTAACCATATATCAAAACAGTGACACACATTCAGTATTAATCCACAAAGTGGCAAAATATATAAACATTCATTGTGTTTAAACATGCCATTATAAACATCTTTCTCTCTTTTAAGTTTCTCTTCAGCACTATGGCAAAAGTGAACCAAGTTCACAAAGCACAGATGTTCCATCCAGAAGTTACGCAGTCCACCCGGAGTCTGTCTTCAGCACTGGCTCCTCTCATGTGGCAGAGCTGGACTCTAAAGCAGAAAGGATTGCACGCTACAAGGCTGAACGCCGCCGTCAGTTAGCAGAGCGCTATGGCATCTCTCTAGATCAGGAGATGGAAACAGACTATACAACTCGCTTCTCCAGACCCTCCAGAGAGCTTGATGGTTCAGACAGACACCACAGGTCAAAATCAGAAGGGAGAGATGGAGTCGAGCAAAATGCTTACACCAGCAGCCATCATGTGGATAAGAGCAGCTCAGACTATCACTCCAGTCCAGAGTACAGCCGCGAGCGCACAGACTCCATCTCAGAACGTGAAAGAATGATGAATCTGGAGAACCAGAGGAGGGCACAGGAGCGTGACCGATTACATGGAGGTGGAGGGGTTGCACCTGACCCATCTGCGTATATGGATGTGTCTGGATCTGCAAGGGTACCAGGAAGGGAGCCAGGGATGATGGGAGTTCCCAGCTCACCCAATTCAGGCCGAAGGGGCTTGATGCTCTCTCCCAAACAGGGAGCGTCTCCTGGTGATCTGTTTATTGAGCAGCAGGCTCACAGCATCCTCCAAAGACACGGGTGAGTCTTCTCTTCATGATAGATGTTTCTTAATGTGTCAGTGTCTTCGTTTTCTTCTTTTTTTCTTTCCTTTCTTGGAAAGAATGTTGGCCGGTATTCCCCTGAATCTGTCTTTCACAGGTATTTCCCCCTAAAGAAAGCCTTCAATATTTGGCTTGCGTAGTGTTTGGAGTGTTTCTACAGCTCCCTAAAGATGGGTGGGCTCTGTTCAGCATAACATATCATCCATTAGCTTTAACCTTTAATGTTCTTTGGCAATGGATTCTTTATAGCAGGGGTCAGTGCTCTGTGACGCGTTGGATTTAAAGTGCGTGCCAAATTAAGCAACAAAAGATTCCAGCAGAATTAAAATTCCCAACATCAAGCCAAAACAAATTACAAATGATTATGATAAAGAGTGATATTCAGGAAATACCCAGAGCACATTCATAATGTCAGCATGAAGTTTGATTGGTTACTTAAAGTGAATAAATGAGGACTTCGCCTTTAAAACCCAATTCCCTGTAGGCTGAGCTCAGTTTTCATACTGTAAGTTATCTGAGGCCATACTTTTTTACAGAAAGCGTTTTTCCTGAAGACCTTTTATCCTCTTTTTCTACTTCCAAATGTTTGAGTGGTTCACTCTCTGGGTGTTTTTCAACTAATATATCTCCTGTAGTCAGTCATCCAACCAATGGTCCCTTCAGACCGATTCAGAAGGAGACACCGTCTCTCCAATCAACTGGCCTTCCAGGTACCATACGTTTGGGATTACTGGGTGTGATTGACACCCTTCACTTTAACAGTGGTCCCGCCTAACCTCATGGCCTTATCTCAAACCATCTTTTGTCCTGTCCTGTAAATGTCCTTGCTGGTATGTGAGATAAAAATTATGATTTCTAGGGGTTTATTAGACACCCAGTGAAACTTAGCAAGAATGCAAGTTTCACTTGTAGTTTAAGGTGTGTTTCTACTTGTAGTTTTAGTACTTTAGTTTGTTTTGTCTGAACTGAAAAAAATAAGAAATAAAGAAAATTAATAAAGAACTGATGTCAAAGTTTGTTTTAATCAAGCCAAACAAGCCAAGTGGGAACACATCCTTATTTTGGCAACCGTATTTATTCTGGTGAAATGGATACATAAAGCAACTAGTTTGTGTAGTTTGTAAGTGATCTTTGTAATCACTTGATTTAACAGAAAATTAATAAACTCCTGCACAGTGACTGGAACTAGAACCTGCTAGTCAATCATGCAATGTTAAACTCCTGTTTTGATGTTTTTGTTTATGAATTGTAATAGTATTTATTTTTATTTATGTGTTTTTTTTATTTGATGATGGGTAGTAGATCTCAGATGTATAGTAATTTCAATAAGGACATAATTATATTGAGTGTCAGAAGATTGATACGATAAAATGTTGGGAAGCCAAGGTCTAGATGTAGGCTTCTTTGGAAAGGTACAGGACTCAAGGTGCGGTTTTGAGTTGGGCCCATCATCTATAGTAACAGTGCCCATACTTGTACAAATTTCAATCACCCATCACATCCACACTGTTAATGAGTGCTGTCGGATTGAATTTGCTCATTAAACATTCAGACCCTCTCATTTCAGTTTACCCTTAACACTTCCTAATCTCATTTTAGTCACCGTCCTCTCTTCAATTTCAGTTCTGTGTTTGTGTGGTTTGTTCCTATACCACAGCTATTATATATAGTATTTTAGTACCTGTGATTTAATCAAGTGTGACCTTTTGAGTTTGGGGTACTGCGGTGGAAGAGAAAATTGTTCAGCTCTGAGTCACCAAACTCAACAAGAATGTAAACTCAGATCATTCGGCCTGCATTACCTCAATATGCCAAATGGAGAGTGTGATAACCTGATTAGTCATGCAAAACACGAGAGCCAAGTTTGCCGGGAGTCATTTCACAAGCAAATTGTATTCCCATTTTGCATCAGTTTCTCTTTTTTTTCCCCCCCATTTCCTCTCATTCTACCTTTTTAACTGCTCTGCAGACATTACTAGTTTAATAGTTTAATTAGGTGTGCTTACATTATGCATCCATCTATCTACAGTATGTATACATCCATCCATCCATCAATCTACTGTATGTATACATCTATCCACAGTGTATGTCTCTCTGTCCATTTTATCTATTTACATTGGCTGCCTCTTTTGATTTGTTTGTCTACAGTGTCTGTTTTTCTATCTGTTCATTTGTCTTTATATCTGTCTGTATATTTGTAGCCACTGTGCCCATGTCTGACTCCATCCATCCACCCATCTACCTACATTTTTTGAACAAACAAAATATTTGGCCACATTTTATCACTTGCACTTTCTAGTTTTGACTTGAAAATGTCCTTCACTTAAATGAGGTTACAAATAGATCACGACTCAACAACTAGAGTGTATATCTTGGTTTCACCTAAACAGGGGTCCAATGGAGCACCACAGAGTGCACATTACCATATGTGAAATCCAAGAGTGAGTGAATAGATGGAATAAAACGAGCTTGGGTCAAGAAAAATGGCTTTTAGTTGTCAGATAAGTGTGGGATTGAACTGAACATGATAGGAAAGCAAACATCCGTCATGTTAGACATAAATAGGGCATGACTGAATGGTTGTTTTTGAAGAATCAAGCTTTACTGTGGGGGAATGTGTGCAAAAGGAAGAGTTAAACAAAAACAGAGTTCTGTAACCCTGCGTTAAACAAACTTCTCTTAGAGGCATTATGGGATGTTTTCTATGTGATTTAATGTGATTTACTTCACTGGTAGTGCACTAACTGCAAAAGGATTTGGATGAGATGGTCTTTTGCCTCTTCCTGCAGAGAGCATTGATTTTGCTGACCTAAACCTAAAGATCCAGTCATCACAAACTAAGCTAGTTTATCAGCAAACCTCTCACACACAGCATGCAATGAAACGCTGTGTAGTGTGAAATTAGCTGGGTGTTAGGATACCCATAGCTACACATTTATAGGAAGATACATGGGGAGAAACTGATTTAGAAAACACAAAGCAGCATCAGTTGTATTTTTAGGCAGTTTGTTTGTGAAAATGTTGCTAAACTCCATCTGGAAAGGCTGCGTATGTACAAAAAAACCAGAGTTAAAAAAAAAAAAACATGTAGAAAATATTTCATTTAATACAGATTATATATTTTCCATGTTTTTGTTTAATTAGTTAATTTAGCTTTGTTACTATGTACATAAAATATTCTTAAACTTAAGATTAACATAATTATTTAACAAGTTTACTTTGTTTTTACACTTTTTTTTTTTTCCCCTCACACAACATAAATGGCTAATTATGATATATCTGCCCTTTTTATTTTAGGAATGGAGCAATTATATTTTAGGCATCAATTGGTGGTCAAAAAAACCACTGATCCAATAAAAGGATATTTGCTTAATGTTTTGACTGTAACTCCTATTTTGAGACTTTATAAAGTTGTTTCAAATATCAGCGTTCCTGTGTTTTGCTTCATGATTTTGTTACAGTGAGCACAACCATTTGCATGTGGTTCTCATTATTTCAACCACTGAAAACATCAACTTTAGGGCACAGTTATTGTGTCTGTGTTTTTTATTCCAAACACTGTCAACATTGCTTTTTTAACCACTCAAAGCACAAACCATACTGAGATGCTTCAACTAGTTCTGTGGCTTAAGGGTTGTTTTGGATTGGATCGGAATTTTTTGCTGCCAATTTTACATCCAGGCCCATAAAATAAAAGTTCTGTTATTTTTCTTTATTTGTTTAGTTGTTTAATTATTTGTTTTCAGAGCCGGTGACTATTGAACTCCATTTAATTCTAAGTAACCAACCTTTTTCTCTCCTTCTGAAGAATCAGAGTTAGAGAGCGACTGGCCCGCGATGAGCCATTTCACAGGGGTCAAACAACAGAGGAACCTGCTTACAACCAGTCATATCTTCGTTATTACCCTCACTCACAGAGCCTCCTAGATGGTCCTGTCAAACAGCAGCAACTGACCCGTTCTGAAAAAAAGGAACGCCATGATATGGGTTGCCAGAGTTACTTCTCCATGGGCAGCGAATCCACTTCCAGGAATAAGCAAGAGATTCAGGAGGTGGTTGAAGAAATGGAGGGAAAACATGTTGCGAGGACTGAAGGTCTTCTGCGGAGCAGAAAGGCAGTTTTACCTTCTGAGATTCGAAGGAAGGAACGGAACACAGACGATTCATGCTCTGGAAGTGGTGACAACAGGGAGGTAAGCTCAGCTATTGCTGGGCACAGGAGCAGCGAGGGTGCTGCAAATGACCCCAGAGGGTGGCATGGAAGTCGGGCAAGACGGGAAGTTTATACAGAGCACGTGTCTCGACTTCAGGCTGCAGAGTCTTTGCAGGCAAGAGCTCGAGAAGCTCATAGAAGGCCTGATGCTAGCTGCTGCGCCCCAATCCAGACCTCCAGTGCAAGACCAATGACAAATTCATCTAAACCCATGGATACTGGAAATACACAAAAAACTGTTCTCCCCATCCAGGAGCCAATCAGAGAGGCTGTCCAACAAGAAAAAGTGCCAAATGTTGATCACCTGTCCCATGATGCCAGGGTTTCAGTAGCCCATCTCCGCCACACATACCTGCAAAGTGTTGCAAGTCCCCGGAAAGCCGAACTGTAGGTGGTGGTACATTATCATCATCCATAGACTACTAACCTGTCTAACATGACGATTAACATGCAGTTAATCAAATACTCATCTAATAGCTGTTTGGAGAATGAAGCGAAAGAGAAAACTGTAATCTAACAAGAGTCACTTACTCAGAGTTGACCAGTAGATTGCACTGCTCTTTTCCTTCAGCTATTGTGCTGCTCAGCTTGTCTAGTGCACACTTTGTCCATAATAATTAACCACTTCTGTCTGTTTTACGTCTTATCCTACTTTGTCAACCTTGTCTTTCTAGAGATGATTGTGTATGTTTATGCTAAAAGGGAATAATCCTTAACCATTCTTGTTGTCTGTCTTTTATTTAACCTACTATAAAGATGCTACAGTATATGAAAAGTTTCCCCTGCATTAGAAGTTTGCTTTTTCTTTCATGCCTACTTGCCATTCTTCCTCGCTCAGTCGTACTTTGTGGCATAATAGGGCAGAAGAGCTGCCTGCAGTTACAGATGTACCCTGGAGAAGCATGCGAGTCAGAGATCGGTCATCTCGTCGCCCTTTGCGATATATATGTCCCACTGAAAGTAGAAAGACATCTGAGAGGTTTAGAACACAGCCAATCACATCAACCGAGCGTGAGCAGTCGGACCGGTAGGCCTCACGAGTGTACATGAGATTCATGCACGTTACTGGAGTGCAAATTAAAAAACACACTTGATTTAGCCTAATAAATAATGTTTTAACTTAATGATGAATAATGTTTTGACTTGATGATAACCTAGAGCACTTTGACTGGAAGAAAAACTAGCACTACTGTAGTTCTAACTGCACTGCAGTGCACTGATTAGTTAATATTTTGCTCCTTATGTAATGCTGTCTTGCCATTTTACACACTGTGTAATGTTTTCATGTGCAGTGGATTCTAATCCAAAAGTTTGGTCAGTGATTTTCATGAAAGGTTCTTTTGTTTTGTTTTTTCGTCCTCTGTTTTTGTGGCATGTGGTGAAATCTATAATTCTGTCTAACGCTGTGGATTAAGCAGTGCTGATTGTGTTTTCTCCGCCTTCTCACCATAGTTGCTTTATTTTCCTCATTCTGCTGCATTTGTCTGCTGACACTATTGCTAATTTATTTATCTTTTTTTTATTTTCAAATCGGCTGGTTGACCAAATATTGAATATTTTTTATTAAGGAAAATGATCTGTTTTTTAAACTCTAAACTTTAGACCTTTTTTGTGGTCTTTTTAGGTCTCATCTAAGCTCTGAACCATCAAGCCCTGAGGGTAAGTCTCAATTTTTTATGCACGCGCTACAAGATGTCTTATCACTTCCAAGTTTAATGTAGCATAACTTTCTATTATAACATTTTAAAATAGACCGCAAATAAAGCTTGCTAGTGTGACTTAATAGCTGAACATTATAAGCATGTAAAGGGGCAGGATGACACTGTAACATTACAGAAGTTACAGTAGCATAAACAGGCATGATTTTGCATATTATATGGTATTGTTAATTTAAGTCTAAACCGGAAAGAGGTTTAACTTACAAAAGCTCTTTAAAAACATGGCTCTGTGAGTGTAAACTGAAGCAGTTGACTGTGCAGTTTGGCTGAGTACCCATGAATACTCCAGAGAGCAACAGACCTACTTTTTTGGAGCCTCTGGATCTCTGGTAAAACTAGTATTGCTTTGCGTTTCTATCTTTGCTGCATGTGTAAGCATTGTCAGCTCACTATGCAGTGTTTTCGTTTTTACTGAAACAAACATAAAATACAGTTTAAAATAGATTGGTAATGTTGCCTTTATTTGATTTATTTGAGAAACATTAATGCTATTAAAGTTTAATACAACATTTGCAGTTGTAATATTTTGTTTTTAAATAAATAACATTTTTTGGTGACTTTTTAGCAAACTTTTCTACAGCATAAGAAACTTTAGTTATAAGTAGGCCCACATGGAATCTGTGCATGCAGAAATTTGCAGATTATCACAGATTTTGAGCCCATCATTGAATCTATTTATTTACTTAAATTTATATTAATTCAGTTTTTAAATTAATTTTAGTAATATTATTGACTGATATGAAAACGTTCACATGATTTATTTAGAATACAGTTTGTAAAGTATTATTTTCTGTCTTGTAGTAAACATACAGTGCATCCGGAAAGTGTTCATAACGCTTCACTTTTTCCACATTTTTTTGTCACAGCCTTATTAAAAAAATGATTAAATTTATTTATTTCCTCAGAATTCTACATACAATACCCCATAATGACAATGTGAAAGTGTTTCTTTTTTTAATGGTTGCAAATTTATTAAAAATAAAAAACCTGAAATTTCTCATGTACATAAGTATTCACAGCCTTTGCTGTGAAGCTCTAAATTAAGCTCAGGTACATTCTGTTTCCACTGATCATTCTTGAGATCTTTCAGCATCCCCATCATGCTGTGGGGATGTTTTTCAGCAGTAGGAACTGGAAGACTAGTCAGGATAGAGGGAAAGATGAATGCAGCAATGTACGGAGACATCCTAAATGAAAACCTGCTTCAGAGTGCTCTTGACCTCAGACTGGGACAATGCTTCATCTTACAGCAGGACAATGACCCAAAGCACACAGCCAAAATTTTAATGAAGCGGCTTTACATCAATTCTGTGAATGTCCTTGGGTGGCCCAGCTACAGCCCAGACCTAAATCCTATTGAACATCTCTGGAGAGATCTAAAAATGGGTGTACACTGTCATTTCCCATCCATAGAGCTTGAGAGGTACTGCAAAGAAGAATTGGTAAAAATTCCCAAAGACAGGTTTGCCAAGCTTGTGGCATCATATTCAAAAAGACCTGAGGCTGTAATTGCTGCCAAAGGTGCATCAACAACGGATTGAGCAAAGGCTGTGAATACTTGTGATTTTTTAAAAGTTTTTTATTTTTAAAAAATTTGCATTTCAAAAAAAAAATTTTTCTCACATGGTCATTATGGGGTATTGTGTGTAGAATTTTAAGAAAAAAAAATTAATTAAATCCATTTTGGAATAAGGCTGTAACATAAAAAATGTAAAAAAAAAGTGAAGCGCTATGAATACTTTCCGGAATCCAAATGCTCTTTATTCTATGAGAGACTTGCTTTGTTTACTAAATAAGTGGAGCTAATTTGGTTTGCAATGTTAACATTAAAGAAAAGTTAAAAATGTGATGTTATTTTTTTATTTCATGTATTAAGTTTTTAGTTATGTTACTCCCAAAATCATTCCGCATAAATCTACAGATTTTTTTACAAAAATTCTAAAAACAGCAAAAAAAAAAAAAAAAAAAAAACCTCACCAGATTCTGTCCGGCCCTATTTATTAGTGTTTAAATGGTTCTGCTGTTTCATTTCTTTTTGGAAAACCATGGTAAATGTAAGGATTCTTTGAAGGAATATCATTTGTTAAAGTATTTTGCAGCATTATTAATGTCTTTATTGTCATTTTCATCAAATATTTAAACATTAGTGTATTTCTGTATCTTAATGTGCTGCCTTTATCTTTTAATAAAAAGTGACTTTTTATTCATATTCTGCAAAGTTTAAACTATATCCTTGATATTTTTGCGTAAATCCTTAATTGTTTTGTGAGCAAATGGTTTAGCTCAAATTATAAGACTTTATGCACCATCATTCATGCTACATGTGTAAAACACACACTGTGCAATATGCAACAATGGATTTTGCACTATTGTGGCTTTTATAAGTTAAACCTGAATCATAGCATAGAAGCAAAAATCTGCTTGCATAATCTTTCTGCTATGTGTTTAGCATTGTGCTGTCCTCTGAAAGTCATGGAGTTTCAAAAAATATATGAAAAGCCTTCTGACTCATTCTTTTTCTTCTATTCTTTTTGTGTTTTTCCAGTGGATGAAGAGAAACTAGATGAGAGAGCAAAGCTGAGCGTAGCTGCCAAGCGTTCCCTCTTCAGGGTATGTGCTGCTTCAATGTGTCTGATCCAAAGTGAGCTGCTTCCCTTGTTTTTTCCTTTCTTCATAGGGAGCATCCTGGCCATCATCCTTTTAAGGTGGCCTTTATTGAAACATCCTCCATTAGTATAAACTTGTCTATTTGAAATAAATATTACCCCTTTACACAAACCATATATACAAAGCAACTACAGCTTATAGTTTATGCTAACAAATTCAAAAGACATCAATGTTTGGTGAAATGCTGCAGTTTAAATGAGATGCGACCAGTCTTCTGATGATTTTTGTGCTGTATAAAATATGCAATTTTGTCATCCTGCCATCTGAATGAAAATGAAATATATCTTTGAGCTTGTCCTAGTGCGTTCTGGGATAGGCTTATCCATGAAGGATGGATTCAGTGCTATTTTACATTTTCTTTTGGTGTCTGTTGTTTAAAAAATAGCCTTTGGGTTCGTTCAGAACATGCTGTTGATGACTACCAGCTTTGCCTACGCTTAGATGTTTTGGTTTTCAAATGAATCCTGTCTGTGGTGCTACGTGTTTATACAATTTTGCATTCCAAGAGGTGCGCAAAGAGGACACACCTCAGTCCGTAACTCTGCAATTATCATATCATGCATATTTCTAAATTCCTCAAAAGTGACATCTGAAAATGTGAAAAATGTGACCAAAAAACAATTTAGTGAGTGTGATTGAAAAGGGAAAACATTTCTAGAATTTCTATCTTAACAGTTTTATTATTATTATTATAGTATGTCACAGTGTAGAGATTTTTACATATGATGTTTTACTGTTTCTTAGGAGCTTGAAAAGACTTCAGATGGTTCCGTTTTAAAGACATGGAGTCGTAATCCTGCTGTTGAGCGGAGATTGAGGAGAGGTCAAGATCGATCCCGCACTCAGCCAGTCACCACAGAGGAAGTAGTTATTGCTGCTACGTAAGTTTGTGTGACCCATGCGACCCCGTTCAATAGTTCAAGAGAGGCCTTTTTTATTTTTTTTGCAAAAACATGGTTACAGTTTGACCTATTCAACATTTACAGTCGACATGTTGAACTAATATGAACTATTATGTCTTTTCTTTGCTTTCTCATTCCATTAAAACCTATTTTTAATACTTTTTAATCCATTTTAATCATTTTCATACCTTGTTGTTTCATTTTGTTATACTTGTTTCTTTTATTCCTGTTTATGCAAAGCACTTTGAATTAGGGCTTGGAAAAATTGGAAAAATCTTGCAATATTTTTTTATTCTGCAATACATACTGTATTAGATATGAATAGAATTACACTAGATCATTTTTTAGGGTGATTTGGATGATTCTGTAGGGGAGTGCATACAATATAATAAACAATCTAGAAGCGTAGATAAATCTAATAGAGAAAAAGATACAAATTAAATAAACGGTGTCTTGTTGTTTTCCAAGGTATGCAGTAAATGAATAATTAAATGTAAAATGGCAGAGTCTTCGTTTTATAAACAATTTGTAAAAGTTTACAATAATGTTGTATTAGTTAATGTTAGTTAATGCATATATAAATAAACAATACATTTATGACACTATTTGTTCATTTAATTAGCGTTAGTTATTGAAAACACTGTTGTTCATTGTTTTTTCATGTTAACTCATGGTGAATTAATGTTAACAAGCAAGAATTTGGATGTTGCTAATACATTAGTAAATGTTAAACTATGATTAATAAATGCTGTATAAGCACTGTTCATAATTATTTCACCTTAGTTAATACTAACTAATAATGAAACCTTATCATAAAGTCTGACCAAACAATTCAATAATATTAATCGCTATTCATTTTTCAAAGTTACAAACGGTGCAATTTCTTATACCTGAATCTTTTTAAAACTCTCACACAGTCACAGGCCTCAAAAACACTTGCAAAATGATAAACTGCAATCCAGACTCAACATTACGTATACTCGTGATGTGACTATTGACAACGATCACATTGCGATATCGATGCTGAAATGATGTATTGTGCAGCCCTACTATAATGTACGAAGTGTGCTATGTAAATAAACTTGCCTTGAATTACATAAACATTTAAAAGATTTCTAAAAGATTTCTAAAATATTAAAACAACCATTCAGAAATTTGGGGTTGGTAAGATGTTTATTGTATTTTAATTTATTTGACAAAATTTATTATTATTATTATTATTATTATTATTATTATTATTATTATTATTTTAATAAAAACAATCAGTTTTATTACAGTTTTACTTAACTGATGGCAAGAAACATTTCTTATATTAGTAAGGCAAACAGGTATACTGCTTAATGTGCTCATTGTTTTTTCTAAATTATATTTGTGTGTTAAAAAGAGCAGCATTAATTTAAAATAGAATTTTTAAAAATAAAATATATATAAAAAAATATTTATATTTACTATAACTTTAAATCACTTTAATGTTCTCTTGGTATTACTTCATATAATTAAACTGACCTCAAATTTAGGAATGGTTATACAGTATAAGCATTTTATAAAAAGCAAATGTTAGGAACGTTGGAATAGGTGTGCTCTTGTTAAAGGGATAGTTCACCCAAAAATGAAAATTCTGTCAGTAATTACTCACTCTATTGTCTTATCAAACCACCGGGACATTCCTTCATCTTCAGAACATTGAAAATTGAGATATTTTAGATGAAATCTGAGAGCTCTCTCATTCTGAATAGACAGCGCTGGCCCTGACTCAAAGTACAAACAACATTGTAAAAACGGTCCTTGTGTCAGCTGGAATATTAGGAAGCTACAAAATCAATTTTTTCACACACACACACACACACACACACACAAAAAGTAATAATAATGATAATATTCTGATTGATCTACTAAAAGCATTTGGTCTGTTTAAGGAATTATTTTTTGGTATCTTTCTGGATATTGAATGATTTGGAATTATTGCTGTCTATGAAGGATGAGGGAGCTTTGTATCTTAATCATCTGAATTTGTGGTCTCAAGAGTTTGTAACAACACGGGGGTGAGTTATTATTTACTTTTAGTTTTGCGTGAACTAATCCTTTAATGCTGTGTTCCTCTTAATTGTCTTTCTCTTCCTTTTCCTTCATATGGTGTACTGTATGTAGTTTTGATCTGTTTTCTTCAGTTTTTTCCCTTTGTCTCTGTTTCTTTGCCTCCTCCTCTGTGTGGTTTAAAGTGCCCCTGGCCATTTGTCACAGTCCGTGACTTTACAAACCTCTATAACGCGCGTTCCTAGTCCCACTCTAGTCAGCACCTCTGTGACCAAACACAGGTACCCAGGACAAACATAAACACTCACATGAGCACATATGTGTGAAATACAGGCATGATCACTCTTATCAATACTAATGTCTGTCACTGAGCATGTATTGCGTGTTCACATGTAAATATATCTTAATTCAAGAAAAATGTGCGCTCACTATTTCACCTGCTTGATTGAGTTTTCTCAACCCTTTGATTAGTAGTGTTTATATTAAAGGGGCCGGTCACCTAAAATGAGAATTTACTAGTCATTACTCACCCAAAAGTGGTTCCAAATGTTTTGCTTCTTTAGCTAAAAAAACTAACTAAAGAAGAAATTTTGAAGAAGTTAAGGAAATTATCCTTTTAAAGATTGAGGATTATTTTGCAAGGTAAAAAAAATTAACAAGCAGCACCCTCTTGTGGTGCTTAAGTACAAACGAACTGATCCTGAGCTACAGCATATGTTGAGCAGTTTAACAAGTAGTATATTTTAACTTATAGTACTTTGCAAAATGTCAGTAATGTTTTATAAAGTCACGAAATAGAAACGGTTTACCAAAACTGGGTCTGGGTTTATAGAGTCAATCTAGGGTCATATATACCTGCAAAATGAAAGAAAGTTTTGCAAGCAAAAAATAAACAAACTCAAATCTTCAAAAATCTGAAATTTATTTATTTATTTTTATTATTTTTTTTGCTATCAAAAATAAAATAAACTGCAAAGGAAAATAAGTTTTGAGAAATAAAAGTGAAATTTGCAACAAAACAAAAAAAAAAACTACAAAAAAATCTAGCTTTGCAAAAAAAGCTAAAATATTTGCAATAAAAAAAAAAACTACATATATTTGCAAAACATTTTTATAACATTGCCTTTACAAAACCCATCCAGTCAATTGCAATGCTTATTTTGATTTGCTCTTTAGTCAGCAGTGAGTTTGCAATGCTGTTTTCTTTTTGCACTTCACGTTTCTGTGCCTTTCACTTTGTGGCTCTGATTTGACAAGGGGGCGTAGTCAAAGGGAACTTGGGCATTTACGGCAGACCCGGACTTGCCTCCATTTAAGCAAATGATAGCTTTGTTGATTTCTTTCTCTTTTCTGTTTTTGTTCTAAATTTAATTTTAGTTTGAATGATTTTTGTAATTTTCACTTTTTGTATTTTTTAAATATCATTTGGTGTTGAGCCTTCTATGTGTGATACATAAATTGTAAAGTTGAATGCCATTTTGTTGTATTTGGATTTTGCATTTCCAATAAAAAAAATATATATATATTTTAAAAGGCTGCCCATAAATGCCCACGTTTTGACTCCGCCCCCTTGTCAAATCATGGCCACAAAGTGAAACACAGAAATGTTAAGTGCAAACAGCATGTAAAAACTCACGGTTGAATTTTTAAACGCAAAGCTATAAACAATGATGCAAATATATAGATTTTTATGCACTGCTTGATTTTTTATTTTATTTATTTAAAAAAAAAAATTTTAATTAAAAATTAATTTTGGCTTTGGCATTTGCATTTGATTTTTTACTCAACAGTTTGTATGCAAAACTTTCTTTTATTTTCCAAGTATATGTGGTCCTAGATTGACTCCATATGAATCTCTTTTACATTATTGATTTGCATTTTTTCCCTCATTTAATAAAATTGTTTATATATAAATTGCATAAAAAGTTTGTCTGTACATGCTGCTATAAGCTTAAAATGAAGGCATACAGTTAAAGGTAAAATTATTAGAAATTCATCATTGCAACTATTGTATATACAGAATTATTCAGAAGTCAGAATTATTAGCCCCCCCCTGTTTATTTTTTTCCCCGATTTCTGTTAACCAGAGAGAAGATTTGTTCAACACATTTCTAAACATAATAGTTTTAATAACTGACAGTAAATAATATTTGACTAGATATTTTTTCAAGACACTTCAATACAGCTTAAAGGGACATTTAAAGGCTTTACTAGGTTAATTAGGTTAACCCGGCAGGTTAGGGTAATTAGGCAAGTTATTTTATAACAATGTTTTTTTTTTTTTTAGACTAATGAAAAAAAATAGCTTAAAGGGGCTAGTAATTTTGTCCTTAAATAAAAAAACTGCTTTTATTCTAGCTGAAATGAAACAAATAAGACTTTCTTCAGAAGAAAAAAATATTATCAGACATACTGTGAAAATTTATATATATATATATATATATATATATATATATATATATATATATATATATATATATATATATATATATATATATATATATATATATATATATATATATATATATACACACACACACACACACACACACACACACATATAGTTGAAGTCAGAATTCTTAGCCCCCCTTTGAATAGTTTTTTTCTTTTTTACATATTTGCTTAACAGAGCAAGGAAATTTTCACAGTATGTCTGATAATATTTTTTTCTTCTGAAGAAAGTCTTATTTGTGAAGGCATACATATATATATATATATATATATATATATATATATATATATATATATATATATATATATATATATATATATATATATATATATATTCACAGGCTAACAGTTTTGGCTAACCTTTGAACATTATTTATAAAAATCATAACACAAACATTTATTCATTTGTGTGGATAAATGGACTGAAATAAACTGCACATCCCAGAATATGGCTTTACACTGTTCATAATGTAATATGAATTTTGTTTGCTTGTATATTTGACACTTGCATGTGTTTTCAATCTAACATGATAAAACTGTAATTTCTTTACTATTGTTTTGATTTATATCTAGTACATGGAGTCACCCAGTCCTACAAGTGATTTTGTGTGTGTGTCCTACAGCTTGCAGGCTTCGTCTCAGCAAAGCTCCATGGTGAGAGAGCAGGCCAGAGAGGTTCGTCTGGCTCAGGAGGCAACGGAGACAGATCGAGCTCGCCACGCTTCTCCGGGGGAAGGCGGACACGAGGAGCCAGACCTTTCCACACTCACTCTAGCAGAAAAGATGGCACTTTTTAACCGTCTTGCCCAGCCGTCCAGCCACGGCTCTAGGGCCAGAGGAGACACGCGTGCACGGAGGAGTAACGCACGCTATCAGACTCAACCAATCACACTAGGAGAAGTCGAACAGGTACACATCATATCTCTAACTTTTTTGAACCATATTTATTCATGCACTAGTGATAATTGTATTTGTTTAATATTTTTTTTCAAGTCTTGAATTATTATCAGTCAAGCACATGAGTGTGTGGGGTTTGAGTGTGTGCATACTTTTGTTTGGTTAATTGCTGAAAATACTAAAGAGAACTGATTAAAATGAACAATAAAATTGTAAAGTAGCCTAACGAATGCATTTTTTTGTTAAATAAAATATAAAAAGTTATTAAATGCATCTGTTATTGTTAATACATCCTAAATATAAAACATACTTTTGCAATCTCCTATTTTAAATTTTTATCTATAGAGGTTTTAAAGTATTTTTTAAATGTAAATCCTTCAAAAATTGTATAATTTTTACCAAAAAAAGTATTTTCTGTGGGACAATTAAAAAGAATGTTAGTATTTAGGATGTAATATAAACTTGAAAATTTACCATATTACAAATGTATTTATTTACTTATTAGATTTTAGATTTAAAACTACTGTTTTACCAACATTAGTCACAAAATTTCAGTAGATTAAAAATATGTTTAATTTTATTTTTTTAATTTTGAAATTTGATTAGCACCTCAAATTTGATTAGCACCCAAACTCATAAGAGAGTCTGATATTTATTAACCTTGCCTTTATATTCCAATGTTATAGTAATAATAATAATTATAATAATGATATCATTATTAATAACTTCATTCTCCAAAAATGTTTAACTGGTAAAAATAAATAAAATATTTTTTATTAATTTATTTGGAAAAATCTGATATTGGGATATTTAATTTTTTCTGCACTAAAACACACACACACACACGACTGAGCTTTTAAAGGGGTTTGTCTCTGATGCAGGATGGTTCTGGTTCTGAGATGTTCGATGAGGAATCTGAGTTCTCAATGTGTCTCAGTGATCTGGAACATGTGAGGATGTTTTATAGATCCTGAGGTTTTACTCTCTGCCTGCAGTAAAACCATCATTCCCCGTTTTAGAAACAGTTGTCCTAATGCTTCAGCATATATATGTGCCTGTAGGATAAAGGCATTTTTTGGCATCTTGTTTCGATGAAAGGCATACAGCCACAATGAAATATGTTAAGGCTTGGATTTAAGTGCTGCCTTATGCAAATATACAGTAGTACTTGATTGCTGTAGCTTGAGTACAAGCTTTGCTGTTTCGTTGTGCTTTTGCAGTGGAACAGTGTTTTGTTTATTGTGCTGATAACTGTGCAATTAAAACTGGAATAATATTGTGCTGTAATACATGTAAAACACAATATCATTCCTGTATTTGTACTGGAGTGGACTGTGTGCAAATGTATAAATGGATCAGCTGGAAACAGAAGCTTGCATACATTTTAATAATGGAAATGTGTCTTAAAGTATAAACTGGTGCACTTCAGTGAGAAAACAGATGGAATTAGCATGCGACTTGTATAAATTTGAAGTAGGCTTTGAAACTTGTGAAAATCAGTCAGAAATTGCAACATTTTAACAGTTTAGGTCAATACTACTCATCTTATTTTCAGCGTACGAGCGGGTGCAGCCATTTGAATCTTTTTGGCTTGAGACTTCCAGTCTCATTCACTGACATTCATTTTTAGACATTAAAAACAGCTCGTTACGGTGCTTGATGTTGCAAACTGATATTTTCCTATTACATTATTCTACTTGATCTATATAGTCATGCATTAACATTTGTTTAAGCAAGTTTGACCGTTTTCTGCCGTTTAGAATTCCTAGTCATTTCTCCCATAGGCGACTGAATCTGAACTTCTTAAACAATCTCAAAAACAGGTGCGCTTATTTTAGAATAAGGTCAATACGGATATTATACAAACAAATTAACCTAAAAAAGTGTTGCATATGGAGCAGTTGTGCACTTACACTGTGAAATTAAATTAGTTGACTTTACTTTTATTAAGCAACGGCTTACTCACTTGAGTAATTGAGTAAATGAACTTTGCATAGCTCTAAAAATTAAGTTACATCAACTTTAAAAAAAAATGCATAACTTGAAACTATTAAGTAAAAGCAACTTGTCACTGATTGCGCTTTTTATTGTGTGCACACTTATGAATAATCAGACATCTTTTGTTGTAAAAATGTTTTTTCTTTGTTCTGTTTTCACCTAAATTTTGTTCAAGTTCAGTTTTGTAAATTTTTGCAGATTTTGTTGATTTTCAATGTTTATTTCTTTTCATTTTAAACTCAGTGAAAATTATAATCTATTTTAGTAAGTGAATAAATTAACTAAATACAATTTTAATATAACATTAAATATTTTTACATACAGTCGAAATCAGAATTATTAGCCCTACTGTTTATTTTTTTCCCCCAATTTCTGTTTAATAGGGTTAATAGTTTTATTAACTCATCTCTAACAACTGATTTATTTTATCTTCTTTTAAGTGACATTTAAAGGCTTAACTAGATTAATTAGGCAAGTTAAGGTAATTAGGCAAGTCATTGTATAACGATGGGTGTTTCTGTAAACTATCAAAAAAAATGCTTAAAGGGGCTAATATTTTGACCTTAAAATGTTTTTTAAAAAAATTAAAAACTGATTTTATTCTAGTCGAAATGAAGCAAATTGGACTTTCAGAAGTAGAAAAAATATTATAAGACATACTGTGATAATTTTCTTACTCTGTTAAACATGATTTGGGAAATATTTAAAAAAGAAAAAAAAAATCTAACGGGGGCTAATAATTTTGACTTTATCTGTACATATACACTTTTGGTTTATTATTTCTTATGTAAAACGAAATGTTTGATTCGTTACTTTTGCTTAGTATCCTTTCTCTTAAATAATAATATACTCTTAAAATAACCACATTGCATGCATAATGTGACCAAGCAGTTTCTCCAGGGAAAGTCTTATGGTTCTGCTAATGTCAATGAAGGTGGTTCATGATTAGTTAATTCCCTAAAGAATAAATGGGAGGTTTATTTTTTTAAGTGGTTTTGAGACAACAGCAGAAATGCTTCACTGCAATTACCATCATTTTGCTGAATGGACTTCATTTGGAAGTCAATGCTCTTGTTCTGAATGTGTCCCAGAGCTCTGCCCAAAGCCCTGCTGACACAGTAGAGTTGTATCGACCGTGTCTGTGATTCACTGTGTCTGTTTCTGAGGTCATGTTGGGAACGCTTCAGTGTATAATGGGCATGGCTTTGTGAATGATTTTGTTATTCTGACGCTTGTCTTTGAGCCACAGGAAGTCACACACTGATTACTCAGCATGATCAAAGTGTGTGTATGTTTGTGTTTGTGCTCATGAAATCTTGGTGAATGTTTAGTCTTCTGTCCACGCTGACCCATTTTTTTTTCTCATCCTATCCCATCATGATCTTCCTCTTTCTCAAAATGCTCATTCTCTCACCTTTTCCTTCTTCACTTTCTATCTCCGCCTGTTCTCCATCCTTCTCTTTTGTCATAGTTTCAGCCTGCAGGTGGAGCTCGTTTTGCACCCAGCTCCAACTCAGCCATGAGATCCTCCACTGTTTCCACTGAACATGCGGGCGACATCCATCTGACCATGCCAAATGTATCTGGGCCTGCATATTATGAGCAGACCGTTTCTCCACCGCATCACCCTCAGCCTGCCCATGAGATCCAGACACATCAGAGTCTGGCTGAAGGGGAAAGGCTGCTGTTGAGCACTGGGAAGAGGAAGCTTCCCTCCCCAGACAGCGTGAAACGGACACCGCATGCTCAGCCGGCCAGAGACTGGGACAGTAAGGCTGTGGCGGTGACCTCTCAAGACCTTTCACAAACAGATGGAGAGCACACAACAGGTAGAGGAACATCAGTGTGTTTGTTTGTATTTTAAACAACCCCTTACAACATAGTAAGGGGGGGGGGGTATGCTACACCTGCTGGTCTTGAGAAATGTGATCGGTCATTAAAACGTAAAATTTTTGTTTTAAATACAGGAAGAACCAATTCAAGACACTTTACAGTGTACAGTAAACACAACATTGCTAAATTAGTCTATCCATTCAGATAAAAAATAAAGAGATTAATAAAGAAATATAGGTGTTGTACTATTGAACTTATTTAATAATGGTCACAATAATAATAATAATAATAATAATAATAAATATGTATTATTAATAAAAAATAATGATTATAGTGGTGTTTGAGAAAAAGAAAAAGGAATATTATTGATATTAGTAGTACAAAAACTATAATTTGAGTAAATTATAGAATTTGCTTTTAAACATTTAATCATTTAATTAGTCTGAAAAAGGGGTGTCCAAACTTTGTATGAAGGGCCAAAAACCAAATATCATTGAGAGTCATGGGCCGAAGATAAATATACCAAACTATTTTACATTAAAGCTGCCATGGGTCATTACCTAATTTATTTCATAAGATTTAAAAACAAGTAGAAAACATTGCTTTGAATTATGTAGCTAGTGCAGTATAATTTTTAAATTATAACTTAAAATATAACATAACATAATAAAGCATAAACAATCACATTTATAACACAGTGAAGTTCAATGCAAAATACACTAGTCAAGCAGAATCTGCATTGTCCTTTATCAGACGGGTGAGTGTAAGAAAAACTTAAACTAAACTACAGCATTGAAATTTAAATATTTCATTTCAGTTAATTTATTTTTTTTGGCTCAACAATAAAATGCAAAAATAAATGGTTACATTAAATTTGAATTGACTCTCTAAACTAGGCATGGGATAACCGTTTTCAAGGTATACTGCGGTTTGGAAAAGTCACGTTTTTAAAATCACCAAAATTTTCTGCTATAGCGTTCCTAAGGTATATGTAAGATTTTTATTTATGTTTTTTTGTTTTGTTTTGTTGTAACATTATCTCCAACAGAAAAGATATCTAAAGATTTCCTTTTTGAATTGTAATGAAATCTGTTTTTTTTTAAACTAATGAAGACTGAAGTCAATGATTCATTTGAATTATTTAGCCTGATATGGTTACTGTTTCAAAATATTTTAAATGTTTCTTAAAATAAAATATATTGTGTTCAAAGGAGGAAAAATTTAGTTTTTTTTACACAAACATATTTTAGAGCGGTAAGAACAATACCATAAAACCGTGGTATTTTTATACCGTCGAAATCTTATACAAGTCCATGTTTACTCTAAACCATACCAATCATTCTCCCTCTCTCAATCTCAAAAAATCAAAGGTTACCATGGGTCAACCTAGTTTAGGCATCTCTGATCTAAACCACTAATTTGCGAGTAGCACTTTCATATATTATCTCTGTAAGAACACATATCAAAAGAAATATATGTACAGGAAGGTGTATACATACAGTAGATCAAAACATCTACTTATTTTTGTTTTCAGGTTAGTCTTGTCTAGCTTTTGGTAAGAAGAGCTTCTAAATTAGTTGTCCTAATTCTTCAGCATCTATTTCCCTATATGTGCCTGTGGGATAAGATCAGGCATTTCTTTTACGCATCTTGTTTGGATGAAAAGCATACAGCCACAATGAAATCTTTTAATTTAAGTCCTGCATTATGCAAATAGCAGTAAATAATAGCAATAGTTCCCGATTGCTGTAGCTTGAGAACAGGCTTTATGTGCTTTTGCTGCGAAACAATGTTTTGTTTCGTTTGTTGTGCTGATAACTGTGCATTTAAAACTGCAATGGTGCAATTGTGCTGTAATAAATGTAAGGCACAATATCATTCCTGTACATGTACTGGACTGGACTTTGTGCAAATGTATATACAGATTATGTATTCTCTCTTTTAGAATACATATGAAAAAAAAAACTATGTACAGGAAGGTGTGTATATATAGATTAAAACATCTACTTACTTTGGTTTTTAATTTAGTCTCGCCTCGCTTTTGGTAAGATGAGCCCCTAAATAGGGCAGAAAGACCCCTGGCATAGAGGTCAGGTCCCAGCTGTTGCTGGATGTTTGCTAAATGTGTTGAATGTATCTGATATCATTGTTAATTATTTATACTACAGAGCGAAAAAGAAATGTGAATACTTGTAATACAAAGATCACATTTACCAGAGAACAGTTATTATTATTATTATTATTATTATTGTTATTATTATTATTATTATTATTATAAGACTTATTACACAATTTGATATATTAGCTAATAAATTAATGATAATGTAAGTTTATCGGTTTAATGATAAGTTTAAAACAATAAATAAATAAATAAATAAATAAATAAATAAATAAATAAATGAATAAATAAAGACAATTAAAACTGTCATTTTTTTATCTTTAAAACACAATGTAAACAAAAAAGTTGAGATGACTTGTGTGGAATTACACATTGTTTTAGTATGATCAATAAATATGTGCAAATATAACTATACCCTTGGAATTTTTTACTTTAAAGGAAAAAAGTGATTATTTTTGTCTCTGACCTAAATAACTTGCTGTAAACTAACTTACTTTCACAAATCCTCACTAATAATGTCCAAATTTATAACGGCATCAAAATATACTTTGTCACATTGAAGCTCCTTCTCTCATTTACAATTCATCCCCATCATGTGCTGTTTGTTTTGTCAGTGAGCGTGTTATGATGGCTTCCCGCAGTGTCTGCTGCACATGTGCCGTCTACTGATATCTCTGTGACTTTACAAAAAGAGAGGTGTGTATAGGATGTGATGCGAGTTACTTCTACTCCGTCTTCCTGTTTTGGGTCTGTCATGCAGGCTGCTGATTTTTAAACTCTCCTCTCTCTGAAAAGACAGAAAGATGTCTGTGTAAGCCACACTGTCACAGGATGATCAACAAAGCCTCCTTTTATGCTTAGAAACTGACACTCATTTCCTGTGCAGCAGTTCGCATGCATTCATCACAGTTTTGACAGAACTAAACGCGTGTCAGAGTGTTGGTCTGCGGTGACTCCGCCTGACGCTGAGCTGTTATTGATTGTATCACTGAAGCTGCTCTAAACCCTTTCCTGTGTCTGTGTTCAACAGATCTTCCTGTACACACTGCCGCTGCTGTATCTGCATTACAGAGCCATTCTCTCCATGAGGACCACACCAGAGAGGAAGAGCAGGAGAGCGACTTCAAAACAGAAGACGGAGACGAGCTCTCGGACGTCATGTCTGCCAGACAGATGTCCATCAAAGAGAGGTGAAGTAGCTGATATCATTTCTCTGAAAGTTGTTGTTGTTGTTTTGTTTTCAATGGATGAAAGTCCTGTAGTTTACAGTGTATTGAAACTTATCGTTGTGTAAAATTGTGATAATTTACTCACCATCCACTTGTTCTAAACTGGTTTAATTTTTTTCATCATCTTTTGAACACAAAAGATATTCAGAAGGATGTTACAGACAGTGGCTTACAAAAATATAGCATTTTTTCATAGTATGACTAACAATGAGGACCAGTTTGTAACCTTCTTTAAAAAATATCTTCTTTTGTGTTCAGAAAATGACATCAAAAACTAATACCACTTGAGAATGTGAATTTATTATTATTTTTTTTTAAAGTGGACTGTCTCTTTAAATTCTTAGTAGTATTAATAAGTGTGTATTTACTGTAGATTTAGGGTTTGATTTAGTTTGATTTAGAGTTATTGCATGTTGTTTTGCAATTGTTAAAGTATGTCTGACAAGGACAGAAAGCTGAGGCTCCTGAAATGCGTAATAGAGGCTTGCTTTTATTTTTATTTGTGGATGTTCAATTATGACTCTATTTGGGGAAAGTATGTTTGTGTCTTTTTGAATGTGTCGATTGCATTGTTCTTTAATTTTACACATAGGTTGAACGCTTTGAGCATCTCCTTTTAGTAGCATAATATTTCACAAAGTTGTTTTGACAAGAGTTTGACTTTGAACTAGGTCAGTGATGTTGCTGTTACGTCCTCATCCTGCATTCTTGTGTTGTAGTTTAAAAGTAAACACGCAGATAATGACGGACGGATATTAGAAAATGTCACAAATTCTAGTGTAGTGTTACTCTGTATTGTAGGTTCTTCAGAGCTGTATGGATGTATCTGGTTAGAGATCAAAGTATTGTGTAACTGATAGACCGCTGCCTGTTGCCTAAGAAAGCAAGCTGACGCAAGCTGATTAAATTGATTAGTAATGACAGTTGTGCATGTATGTGCAAATATGTGAGAATTAGGATGATATATGCATAACTGTTAATGCTTATTATTTTGTGTGTGTGTGTGTGCGCGTGTGCGTGTGTGTGTGTGTGTGTGCAGTGCACATATTGTGCACATATTTTTGTTGTGTTAAGTTGTACAGTCCCAATCAAAAGTTAATTACTTTTTTCATTTGTGTAAGATTTACTAGTAGCTTATTTTTAAACTTATTCAAAGCACAAGTCAATAATGACGTTAAACGATTAACCAAATGCAAAATAAAAACATTGTTTACATAATATTTTGTGTGGGTTCTGTGTATATTTCTATAAATACACACATCCATGTACAGTTGAAGTCAGAATTATTTGCACCCTTTTTTTTTTCTTTTTTAAATATTTCCCAAATGATGTTTAACAGAGCAAGGACATTTTCACAGTATGTCTGAAAATATTTTTTCTTCTGGAAAAAGTCTTATTTGTTTTATTTCGGCTAGAATAAAAGCAGTTTTTTTTTTAAATCATTTTTGGGACAAAATTATTAGCCCCTTTAAGCTAATTTTTTTTCGGTAGTCTATAGAACAAACCATCATTATACAATAACTTGCCTAATTACCCTAACCTGACTAGTTCACCTTATTAACCTAGTTAAGCCTTTAAATCTCACTTTAAGCTGTATAGAAGTGTCTTGAAAAATATCTAGTAAAATATTTTTTACTGTCATCATGGCAAAGATAAAATAAATCAGTTATTAGAAATAGGTTTTAAAAAATATTATACTTAGAAATATGCTGAAACAATCTTCCCTCCATTAAATAGAAATTGGGGAAAAGATTAAACAGGGGTGCTAATAATTCAGGGGGGCTAATAATTCTGACTTCAACTGTATATGTACATGTATACTAAATGTTTATTTATATATAAAATATTTATGTATAATAAATTGTATGTAAAAATGTATTTAAAATTATCAGTGTATGTTGTATTCATGTGGATTTATACAGTATATACTTAATAAATATGTACTGTACACGCACATATTTTATGCAAAGACAAATGTATATTTTGTTCATTAGTCACGATCAGGGCTTAACAATTACTTTTGATCACCAACTTCTGTGTCTAGTAGATTCCCAACATTACTTGCCGCTCGCCTTTTTCACTAGCCACACTTTTGTTGTTGGGAAAATCTATTTCATGTGCATAAATTTGACTTTGACACGCTACAATTACTTGATTTAGATTTTGTGTTATGTCCACAAGCCTCCTCGTTTGTTTCACTTTTTGTGTGTGTTGTGTATTAGCTTGCTCAATGTGCATGAGCGAATGGGTTGTCGCATTGCAATCAGTTTTTATTTCACTTGAATTTTAAGGGCTCAAAATTTAGGAATTAATAAATTTATCTCTGACCACACCAAAAAAAATAATTATTTTTTAGCCACAAATTTTTAATGTGTAAAAGCAAGCAAATTATAGCTGTATATGTAACCGAGGGCAGCTAACAGGTGCTGTGCAGGTAAAGATTACTTCTCTGACCTCTAAAGGTGCTCTTGCGACAGACACTAGAGGCCATAGTCTTTAGCCTCTTTGGTAGAGCAACCAACTCCCATGCGGAAGGTCACCAGTTTGATCCCAGCTTGGATCAGGTTGGGTGGCGTAGGACCGTTGGGGTTTAAATTGGTGCCATGACCCGGATGGGAGGGAAGTTTAGGGGAGTGAGTGTGACGGAGGCCGGCTAGTAGGTGCTGTGCAGATAAACTTCACTCCTCTGACCTCTAAAGGTGCTCTAGCAACAGACGCTAAAGGCTATGGTCTTTAGCCTCCTTGTCCAAAAATTCAAAAATTTTTCTTTTTTTTTTTTTTTTAAATTACATTTAAAAAAGAACTATTGTCATGGATCTAAAATATGCACAGTAATCTGTCCTGGCTAAAGGTCCCAGATTACACGTTAGCTACACATAAATGGGGAGTTAATCTCATATTAAAGCAATGTTCTTATAAAAAAAGGAGAGAATTGAATTATATTAACAAAAATAATTGTAAGCAAAAGAAAGCGGGTAAAAAAAAAAAACATAACATGAGTGATGATGAAAGGATGATCATGCGTACACGGTTAATGTTAGGCCTGTTAATAATCTGTTTAAAGAATAATTAAAACTAAAGCAGTGACCGCTGCAGCTTACAAAAGGATATATATATATTTTTTTTAAAATATTGAGCTCTTGAAAGCAGCAGGACTACGTGTGCACGATCATCGTTTTTTTTCCAGTCTATTTTAAGGAGAACCGATCGCACCAGTTGTGTTTCATCTAGGCACGGTTGCTTTGCTCAAATAAATGGGAACACACGCATTTTGAGTCGTGCGCATCACCTGTGCACGCAAGCGATCATCCTCGCTATTACCCTGTTTTCTTTTGCTCACACAAAGTTATTTTTGTCAATTGTGCTGCTTCTCGATTGTAATATTACATTTGCATGCATATTGGGCCATCTTTATTGTCGAACGCTGCTTTTAAGAAAACTACAGTTTAAAAATTATTTCCAACCAGCCAAAGTGGCTAGTGGGAGTATCTGTCTAACCCGCCCAAGCTGAAATCTAGCCATATTTGGCGAGTTTGTTTGTGTTCATGTCAAGCCCAGGTCACAATTAATCATAAAAAAAAACTATAATTTTGATAGACTAGGGGTTTTCAGAGTAGGCTCCGGGGACCTGCAGGGGGGGCACATTAGAATGTTACTGGATTCACAAAAAATGTTTGTGGAAAAAAAATGTAAAATGTTAAAATAAACAGTTAAAATTGCCTCACTAACTTGACTTGCAAAATGCATTGCTTTTGTATTTCCATACAGACAGTTCAGCCACACATTCTTTGACTATGAAAGAAACAGTAAAAAAATGCATTGAACACCTTTGATGCTGATGTTTTAGATTGGCTTGGGGAAGATCCCAAAAATACAACTTTAAATATGGAATTTATTCAGGAAATTGTATACATTTTAAATGGAGGTCCATTTCATGAGCATAGTGGTTTGTGGGGCTTACTGGCATCAGTTTTATTTATAGGATCGGTTAAAATGCATGCATTTAAAAAGACTACCTTGTGAGCACATTTTATGATTAAGACAAACTGATATGATTGTGTCTGTTCCAGGCTGGCTCTGCTGAAGAAGAGTGGAGAGGAAGACTGGAGGAACAGGATAAATAAAAAACAGGATGTGGTGAAGGTTGCTGTGTCTGAAAGACATGCCCAGCTATGGGAGGTGGAGCAGAGCTTCAAGAAGAAGGTAACCTCTGAACCTTGAACTGTCTCACTTGACCATAAAGGTCATGGGTCACAATACATTGCCTGATATTACATGTCTAATTATACCATGTGTGTTCGACAGCTGTTGTTAGGTTAAATAGCATCTTGTATTATCAGCCTCTGGGAAATGTAGAGCTAATATATCATTTAACTGGCTGTGTGATTCAATTGTTTTGTTTGCATTTGTTGAATAGTTCAGAAGAGTTTATTATTCAGCTTAGAGCTGGTCTTTATCCAGTTGAGTAACTCTAAACAGAGAAGGGGTGTGTGCTTTTATTTTCTCTCCTTGTATCTTTTTTATGTTCTGTTATTTTCTTTGCATGTTCTTGTGGTGTGCATGGGGTCACTTATTTACTAAGTATTTTTGAATTTAATGATTAATACGATTATTACTTATTTATTGGTTGTATGAAACTCAGCACTAATTTGCTCGGCCTCTCAGTGAAAGCCATAATATTTACATTTATTTTAAATAGACTTTGTAATTGCTGGTCATGTTTGAAAAGTAATAATAATAAAAAATTAAATGCTAAAAAAACTTACTATGTAAATGTTTATCCTAGTAGTAGTAACCATTTGGTCATCATGAATGTGTGCAGTCATCGTTGTGGGAAAGGGTTCTGGATTATTAGCATGTTTAATTCACTGTTCTTAACCTGCATGATTCTCTGTTTTTGATTTAGTCTGCTTCTTTACTGCTTGTTTTTGTGTTTTTACTGCTATTTATAATAATAAAAGCCATTTTAAATCTTTGCATGCATTGATCGTAATTCTCTAGTGCATGGGGGCTGGTGTAGGGTTCTATGTGCCTTTCTCTCTTTGGATTTATGCCAGTATTTTTACTGTAGGATCTTTATAAAAAATAAGGTGGCATATGGAATTAACCGGTTATGTCATTTAGCTTGTGACTTAGCAGGTGCATTGTAAAGTTGCGGTCACATTAGAGTTTGAGCATGTGATGTTCTGCCGTACAGTGCTGCAAAAGAGGTTGGAAAAAACTAAATAATGCAACACTGATTTGTTTTTTCTCTCTCTGTGCAAGGAAGTTATGTTTTTATCTTCTGTTGGTCAAATCGTTTCAGGTGATGCAAATATACAAATAAGCCACGCCAATTTTCTAAGATGTACATAAACTGACAATTTAACTGAAAATAAAACAGGTAGGGCATTTACAGATTTTAATTAAAGATTAGAAGGGCAAACATTTTTTCTTCCTAATGACATGCACAGATGAATTGTTCACAAACACAACTAGCAATGTGAGCTAACAAAATCATACGGTTAGTTTTGATTTCTTGGGGACCTAAAGCTTTGTGAAGTCTGACCTGCAAAATCGCATCATGTGATTGCTTGAGACGATATAATTAAAATATGGAGCAATTACTCGCTTTATCAATATATAATCATCTTGATATATCCTGCCCCTTTTCGCAGCACTGAACAAAATATTTCATGTTCAAACATTGGTGTGCCTGCAGCTTAGGGGCTGTTCACCCAAAAATGGAAATTCTGTTATCATTTACTCACGCTTCACTCGTAAAGTTTCTTTTCACAAAGAAAGATAATTTGAGCAGTGTTGGAAACTGGTAGCCATTGAATTTTTTTGTTTCTACTATGGATGTCAGTAGCAACCGATTTCCAACAAGCTTCAAAATAACTTTTGTTTGTGTGTTTAACAGAAAATTATTTTACCTCTTCAAAGTTGGTAATAAATGAAAATTTACAGTGATTTATGTGGGACTTCTTCGGTTTTTTAAACTGTATCTCCACCAAAGTGTTTTTCCTCAAGGTTTATGAATGTTTTTGTTTGGTTTTCACGGGAGCATTGTGTTTTTAAAAACTTTAGCATTGTGGCAAGGGTGGTGTGTGTGTCTATTTTACAGTGATCAGCATACTTGTGTCTATTTGTTTTATTTATGAATTTTTTTAGATTTATTTTTGGTCTTTTTGCCTTTTATTGAGAGGATAGGACAGTACCAGACAGGAAACAATTTTAGACTGGCAACAAAGTAGGAAATCACCGATTTGTAAGATCACCGATTTGACTGTGATCTGAGACATTTGTTTGCGAATTTCTTAAAACCTGTCGGCAAGTCAAAATCGCGACTAAAATTATGCAGTCTGAACTTAGCATTAGGGACTCCTTTTTTCTAAAATTACAAAATATAAATTACAAAATGGTTGAATTACAAAATATAAATACATGGCACACTTACACTTAGCCAGCTATGGAAAAATTGGACGCCAGCCAACAGATGACATCTGTTCACACACGCACACACACACACTCAGGTGACAGGTAACATTACACATACTCCGGCAGCACAGCTCGGCGTGGTTATCTAACCGTACCTATAATTCCTTGCTGAGAACAGTATTCATGCTATTCTGTTCCTGGTTAATGTGGAAATACAACTGGAGCCGTGCCGGAATGTTCCTAGAACTGTTTGGCGTGATTAAAAAAAGGAAATGGAAAAACAGCTCAATTATACATAGGTTGTCTTTCCAACTATTGCCACATCAACAAGAGTGGCGACAGAAAAATAAGAGAGAAATGATTACTGTGAGTTTCTGCATGACTACCGTCACACTATTACAATTTTAAGAAGGGTGCTGTTTTTTTCAGCTTGCTAACAATGCTTTGGTGGATATACATCCTGTCATTTTTCTTAATCAACTGCTAGCTGCATTCAGATCTACCTCTATCCCTTTGCTAAACACTGAATAGAACTGTAAGCAAGTGCAAAATAAATAGTGAAGGTTTATTATTCAGAAAATAAGACTAATTCAAAATAAAGTTTATTTTTCACGCTTTTAGTAGGAGATCATTTCTCCCCTGTTCATTTTACCCCTTTTTCTAGGATGATGGGATGATGATAGATGACTTTGCTGTGTCTGATCAACTCTGGGTAAGGCTGTTAGCCTTTAGCCACCAAGCTAACAGGCGTAGCACGGGGTATTGCTGGTGTTCACGGGTTTTGGTTTTGTGTTTAATCCTTGATTTTGTGATCATGGTCACATTGGTGTGCTGTCCTGGTATTTGTACCTTGTCGCTTGTGGTGGTGATTTTATTTGCTTGTTCCTCTTACAGTACATTGCTACCATGATGATGATTTTTGCAGTGTCTGTTTACCATTATGGTGGCTTTGTCATTTTTACCCTGTGGTGTCTTTACAGTGATTATGCATATTTAACCGACTTGTTCAACCACTACAGACTTTAAGTTAGCAAAATTTTACCCAAAGAATTAGTTTTTATTGACCTGCTTCGTTTGAGATCATATCAATTATTCACAATGATGTGCCTGTGAATTTGTAATTTGCTTACAGCACTGCATTGGCTCACTAATTTGACTTAGACTCAGCACTTTTTGCTAGATTGACAGCTACAAGTTAATCAAAAGATTTCAGTATCATCAGATTCAGGGTGGTTGTACAAGATGCTGTGTGTTGTGGAATCTAGATTTAATCAGCATTATAGCACACTTACTTTGACGTTTGAATCAATACCTTTGTGGTTGTCATGTGGTTATTTAGAGGTTGCATTGTGTCTAAGATGAGACCAATGTCACCTGCCTGCTGTCTGCTCTTCCCTCCTACTTGTTCATGTGTCTCTCCGTCTTCTGTCTTGCTGTCCCCTCTTGATTCTGTCTGTAGGATCCTGTCTTTTCCTCCTCCCTTTTGTGTGCCTCTGAACCACTGGATCAAATAGCAAACCTTCCCAAGGTGAGCAGCTGATGTAAATTATCTTTTCTTTTTCGCCCTCTCATACTGACATACTACCTTTCCTGATTTCCCATATGACATGTAGTTAGATTAGTGGGGTTTTTCGCTATTTAATATCGACATGTTGCACTTATAATAAAATAATATGCATAACTGCCCATACATTTATAAAGAAATAAAGGTTTATGTATATATATAGCCTAGTGGTTAAGTGCACCGACATATAGCACAAAGGTGCTTATGGCAACCCGAGTTTGAATCCTGGCTCTAGGTCCTATGCCAATCCTTTCCCTCTCTCAGCTCCCAATGCTTTCATGTCAGTCCTGCACTGTCCTATCACATTAAAAGTGGAAAACCCCTTAAAAAATTATTATAAATAAAAAAAGAATAAGCAAAATCTTGAATGGCTGAGGGTCATTAAATTTATTTCCTATTTATATTTATATAATCTTCAATACTATGAAGCCTAAAAAGTACATTCTTATATTTCTTGAGTTAAATTAGTCTTTTATATTTATTAACCTCTTTTAAAGCTTTAAAGGGACAATATGTAATAAATATGTTAATAAATTATTCGAAAACCTCTAGAACCGTTTTGTATGTATATGCCGACTTATGTACTTTTTCATTCAAGTGTTTTGAGGAATGTTAAAATTCTGAGAAATAAGACATTTTTATTAGGGATTCCATGCTAATGATGTCATGCACTCACAATTTCCAGTTTGTTTTCGTAGAAAACAGGAAAACAAAGATGCTTTAGAACATTGTGTTTTATTTTGACGACAAAGAATTGCATTTAACAGAACCTTAAAATGCAGTAGAATGATGAAACTGCACTGCTTTCCCACGTAATCGTGACTGGGGAAACTGGGAGCATTTCACTTTGACAGCTTTCAGCCCTACTCGACTCCATACTACCATGATAAATACTTTAGCTCATCCATGAACATGATTTCTGTACTCGTTCTGAACATTACGTTTCATAGGATGTAATGAAGATGATGACTCTCATGATTCCACACTTGTTATAATCAAAATACACCTTTGCTGTGAAAATGCACCTTCTACTGGCAAAAATTGCATACTGTGCCATTAAATAGCTGTTTATGTAACATTTGATAATTTTCAACTCTTCACTTTAGCCTTAAATACCTCCATATTAAAATAAGACATTTACAAAATATAGCCAATAGCTTAGTGGTACTGTGCCCTGACATATAGCATGGACGTGCTCGCGGCGACCCGAGTTCGATTCCTGGCTCCATGTTCTTTGCCGATCCTTCTCTTCTTTCTATCCTCAATGCTTTCCTGTCCTAAATCTCCATTGTCCTATCAAAATAAAGGTAAAAAAAACCTAAAAATAATAAAAAAACATTTCCATCTATTTTCATTATTTATATATTGATAGAATGCATGCAACCCCACATAATTGTAAGTCAACTGAATGAGGTCTCATCTTGTGTATCTTGTGTAGGATGCATCCTCTCACCTTTCATCCTTTCTCTCCATCCTTTCTCATTCCTTGTTTCTTGCCGCCTGTCCTCCTGCTCTTCCCTCCTTGTGAAGGCTACCCTCCTGCCCGTGCAGGTGGATGAGCGTCACCCCTGGAGACGGAAGGTGCTTTTCACCCACCCCAAAACACATCCTATATTCCTCCATAACACTTAGACTCATTGTAATTTAGTCTAAACGTATGGCCAGTGCTCTTGTGCTGTTTTCTTTTTTTGTGTGTTTCTATGGAGTTTGAATACTGTAGGTATGTTTAGGTTCTCGGTTAGTATTTTTAGGGCTGCAGAATGTTTTGAGATATCACCAATATTCACCATAAGTGAAAAAACATGCTATTGAATGAAAATGCAGTAAAGATAGTTACTTAAGACTAAAGAATTAAAAATATTTATTATGTAAAATTTATTTGTTTATTTCTAAATACTTTTATAGGCAATGGTCTTAGATATAACATATTTATTAATATCAGGAAATATAAAATATACATTTTGGCCAACATAAAATACATTTTAAATATGTTTTAAATTTCATTAAATAAGCTATAACGCCATATTTGTCTTAAACCATAAAGCTTTTCTTGCTTGTATTCATTCACGCATCAATGTTGTCAGTGAACATTTTAAACTTAACAATAATATTTATCAGTCAAGAAAATCATCCATTTTTAAAAAATAAAATTAGCTAAATATTTAAGCATGCTGATGTTATTCAGTGTAAGTAGGCAATATATTAAATGTTTATTTATTTTTTTCATTTATATTCCAGAAGATGGGAAATGAAGTTGTGGAAAGCCAACAGCTTGAGCGAGTAGAGATGTCTATTCAGGAACGCAAGCAGCTCATCACTTCACAAGAGGAGGCCTGGAAAGCCAAAGGTTACGGAGCAGCCAACGACTCCACTCAGTTTACAGTGGCTGGACGTATGGTCAAAAAAGGTAAATGATGGTGCACACATACAGATTTATATCCTATATCATTTAATGTGTAATTTTAAAATAGACATGACCAGGTTGTATATTAAAAAAATTAGAATTTACCATTCATATTTGATGGTTAGAAGAACAGAGAAATGGATGGATGGATGGATGGATGGATGGATGGATGGATGGATGAATGGATGGATAGATGGATGGATGGATGTAGGGATGAATAGGACAGATGGATGGATGGATGGATGGATGGATGGATGGATGGATGGATGGATGGATGGATGGATGGATGGATGGATGGGACAGACAGCTGTATGGATAGATAGATAGATAGATAGATAGATAGATAGATAGATAGATAGATAGATAGATAGATAGATAGATAGATAGATAGATAGATAGATAGATAGATAGATAGATAGATAGATAGATAGATAGATAATGTTTAATTTTATTCAATGGAAATAAAACAGTTATGCTTTTTAAAACTTGCACCGTTAAGAAACAGATCCCAGCAAAATAATCTGTTTCCTTTCTCTCAGGCCTGGCAGCCCCTTCTGTTCTCACAAATCCCGTGTTGTCTCCTCTGTCTTCTAAAAACAAGAATACATCCCATACCATCACAAAACCACATGAAGGTGGGTTCCACATTCATAGGTCCTGTTTTTACTTGGTAATAAGATGCATTTTTATCAATTCAAGCACAAGTGGATAACAATAAATATGTGTACATTTGACTACTTGCAGATGTCATCAAAAACTTATTTGATGTAATTGCTTTTGTAGTGTAAATGCACATGGGGTTAAACCAATGCAAGCCACAACCGATAAGAAGGAAATCCAAACACTAGTAGCACACTTGAATAAATAAATTAGAAAACTTTATTGTATCTCACTGAAAATGTCTGTTAATACCAGGTGGGTCCAGAGCTATATTCAACCTATGTTATTATCTTGTCCTGCTGCATGTTCCTCTAATCAGATTTCCTGTCCTTTTTCTATTGTCTTTTTTTAAAAATGTCTTCTTTCTTTCTATTTATATCACTGCTTTCTTTTCTTCTTTAGAGATTGAAGTCAAACAGAACATGAAGCTGGAGTCAGACATGAAGTTAGAAAAGTTGGAAACATTCCTTGGTCGTTTGAATAGTAAAGGTGAGTGTAATTTTTTTTAATTTGCTTCACCAAATTAATCTTTAAATCTTTAAAATTCTACTATTTTTTTAAGACAAACCCTTTAATGAAACATATTTGAATAATTCCAGAAATTATATCACGTTATCTGTAAAATATTGTCTGATGTGTATTTAGGGACATCATTTCAGTGATGATATACATTTTGTTGTGGTCAACTCTGTTACATTGGTTATAAAAAGCATGAGAATAGAAATAAAAAAGCTTCCCTTGGCAGGAAACTCTAAAAGGCATTGAGGCATATAATTCATTTTTCTCAATAGTAGATGAACTATTTAAGAACTCTGTTATTGTGATATTTCAGTGAATTTCTCACTCACAAAATAAAATGATGAATATTTATAATAAGTTAAACAACAATTAGCAACAGAATTAAATGTCCCTTATCACATTAAAGCATTTAGCATTATATTTCATTAACAGTGGGTTCACTGGAATGAAATAATGAAACTCTGGAATGAGATTTGTGTTTAAAAGCTAATTATTTCACATTATTTCCCTCCTAAATATTGTTAATTGCATGTTATTTTTATTTTATTTTATTTTTTAGTTCCAGGACTTCAGGAGGCCACAATTGCTGTCACGGAGAAGTCTGTAAAAGAGGTCATGACTCTGGACGATGAGGTCTTTGATAAGTTTTATCGACATGCAGAGGATATGGCAAAGTTCACCAGCAGAGTGGAAATTAGTGATGATTTTGATGACATCTTTGGAGTACAGCTGCCCAGGTAAAGATTATAATCAGTCTCTATAACTAACCAACTATATACAGTTGAACTCAGAATTATTAGCCCCCCTGGATTGTTAGCTCCCTTATTATTTTGTTCCCCAATTTCTGTTTAACACAAAGAAGATTTTTTCAACACATTTCTAAACATAATAGTTTTAAAAACTCATCTCTAATAACTGATTTATTTTATCTTTGCCATGATCAAAGTAAATAATATTTGACTAGATATTTTATAAGACATCTATACAGCTTAAAGTGACATTTATAGGCTTAACTAGGTTAACTAGGCAGGTTAGGGTAATTAGGCAAGGTATTGTATAACGATGGTTTGTTTTGTAGACTATCAAAATATATGGCTTAAAGGGGCTAATAATTTTAACCTTAAAATGGTTATTAAAAAATTAAAAACGGCTTTTATTCTAGCCAAAATAAAACAAATAAGACTTTCTCCAGAAAAAAATATATTATCAGACATACTGTGAAAATTTCCTTGCTGATTAAACATCATTTGGGAAATTTAAAAAAGAAAAATAAATTCAAAGGTGGATTAATAATTCTGACTTTAACTGTATATTGTCTTGTTGACCAATGTTATATGCTGTCTTTTTGACATACATTTTCTATTTACAGCTTTAGAAATAAATAAAAAGAGATTGAGATTGAGGTCTCTGACATTTACATTTTTTTTCTTTTAGGTTGACTTCGGAAATGGTGCAGCACAAGCGGGCAGTTCGGCCTACCAGAAATGTTCAGTCATCTAAAAACCCGCTGAAAATGCTGGCTGTTCGGGAGGACATCAGACATGAGTACACGGAACAAAGACTGAACATCGGCCTTCTGGAGAGCAAGAGGATGAAACAGGAAAAGAGTGGGTGATGACTAGACATGGCGCAGTATTCACATATTCATAATCTTGCACTGTGTTGGGACCCAGCCTAGCTGACCTACATTTCAGTTCCTCATTTTCCTGCCGTTCAGTCAATGTTATGCTGACTTGAGTCATACAGTATTTGCACTGTGTAATACAAATATACAATCATGAGTTGCTATTTCTATATTTAGTCTTTAAATGTCATATTGGATGTCTTTCTGAACATTTGAAATCCATTAATGACAAACAACAGAAAAACTAAATGTAGGCACAAGCACATAGACATTAGTTTATTCATTCATTTTCCTTTGGCTTAGTCTCTATTTTAGAGGTTGCCTCAGCGGAATGAACTGCCAACTATTCCAGCATATGTTTTTTTAAGCAGTAGAGGCCCTTCCAGCCGCAACCCAGTACTGGAAAACACCCATAAACTCTTGCAACTACACACACACACACACACACACACACACACACACACACACACACACACACACACACACACACACACACTCACACTCATACACTACTTTATATATATATATATATATATATATATATGTATGTATGTATGTATGTATGTATGTATGTATGTATGTATGTATGTATGTATGTATGTATGTATGTATGTATATATATATATATATATATATATATATATATATATATATATATATATATATATATACATACATACATACATATATACATATATACATATATACATATATACATACATACATACATACATACATACATGTATATATGTATGTATGTATGTATGTGTATATATATATATATATATATATATATATATATATATATATATATGTATATATATATATATATATGTATATATATATATATATATATATATATGTATATATATATATATATATATATATATGTATATATATGTATATATATATATATATATATATATATATATATATATATATATATATATATGTATATATATGTATGTGTGTGTGAGTGTGTGTTTCTTCACGCGCAGTGCTGCAATTTGTCACACGCAGTCACGTGCTGTGCTGCAGCGCCAAATGCTGCCTTTTCTTTAAAAAAAATAATAATAAAAAATTGTCCTTTACGCAATATCCACCAGGTGGTGCAGGGAACAACCGCTTTTGTATTGTCTGGTTAGTGCAAGCGAACAACCCCAAAATCAAACAACCCGCTCAGGGGTGCGTTTCCTAAAACCATTATTAGCCCACAAAGGTCGTAAGTTTCATAATTATTATAAATAAATACAAGGGAAAGAAAACACATAGCTATTGGTTAGTTTAAATATTCCACAAAACACCTTATAGGCTCTTTTTTATTTTTTGCTTAAGATCGCCCTCATGTTTCCCTTATAAATTTAAAGGTGTTGCATAAATGAAGTAGTTTTATTTTAAATAGTGATTGTAATGAAGTTTACGGCCCCCTGACCACCGCGAAGGAGGCGGAGAACCGACAAAGTTTTACATAATTTGATGAGGAAATTAAAACAAACACGGAGACTGCCGTCTAAACCAAAACAAAACACAACATAACATAAGTGTCTCCAGGCCTGGACCTCTCTCAGCTTCCTCTGCCATCGTTCCTCATCTTAAAGTCCAGAGCTCCTTCCGTGGGATTCGAGGCCGGTGTACGTTACAGGTTATTCACTTAAGCCACGGCCTCATTCCTTTCCCACGGCCCTCTGCCCCACCCTTTCACTACAGTGATATTTATTTGTTGCGTCCTCCAATTTATGATGTTTCAATAACGCATAATAATAATCTTTACACAACATTGACGACACAGCAGCCAACATTTGTTGGCAAGTTTTTGTCACATTTAAAGGCGTGTTTGTGCATGAAATGTGCGTGTTTAGATGCACTGTGAAGTTACCATATTTGATTAAACAAAAATCAGTTTACATTTAATTATTAATTTAAATTAATAATTGACATTAAATTTATTTAAAGTAACTAAAGAACAGTTATATTATTAAAAAACTACCCACTTTGCATAACTTTTTTTTGACAAAATATTTAGCAGGGAAACTATATTTAACAGTGTAGTATTAATAAATGTTTAATGCGCACCAAATCAGCTTTTTTAATTGATTTATGACAGATCATGTGACAGTGAGGCCTGGTGCATGAATAGTTGAGAACCACATAAATCAATGACATTTGTAACTTTTTACATTTGTAATGACATGTAAATATATTCAAGTAGACAACAGTTCATTGAAGAGGTGATATTTAACTCTATTTGCAATAAAAAACAAACGTAACTTTGAGCATTATAATCTAAATTTTACAAAAGTATTATACATTTTTACTCGCCAACACAAACACAAAGTATGTTATGCTGACACTAATACTTCTCTAATACACTCTCTCTCTATCTCTCTGTTTTCTTTTTCTCTCTCTCTCTATTCCACAGTGAATAAGAACAGCGGTTTCTCTGAGGTTGCTCTCGCCGGATTGGCCAGTAAGGAGAACTTCAGCAGTGTGAGTCTGCGAAGTGTGAATGCCTCTGAACAAAGCTCCAACAACAGTGCCATGCCCTATAAAAAACTCATGCTCATTCAGGTCAAAGGTGAGTGACAATGACAACAACAGCTGTTTGTGTCTTAATTAAAGACTAAGAAGCCCGTTATACCGATTCATCATCCATTCTGACCTTGTTTGGGCTCAGCTTCGTGCACAGCTATGTTAGATATGAAGAATAATGTTCTCTGATTAGCATCCAGTCATATGGAGTACGCTCTATCTGTGTGTTTCTGTACAGACAGTACTTATTTGGCAGCGAGACAGCAATGAAAAGGTGCTGTTTACTTCAAAGTTGGAGGGAAAACATCTGTCCTAATATTGCATGAGACCTGCTGGTTTGGTAATAGGGACTCGTGTCATGAGTGTAGATACCATTTCCTCATAAGGTGTCTCTCTCAGTCTATCCGTATGTGCGCCATCCCAAAACAACATTCTGCATATCCCTTAATCAAAACAGAGAGAAAGAAACCAGAGGCTGTAAGAGAACAACATATGAAGAGTCCGAGAACAACAGCGTATTACGTCCAACTCTAGCAACATTCTTCTGTTTTGAATTGTTTTTATGTTTTATAATCTTGTAATGTTATATTTCATTGTAATGCATTACAGAATATTATAGGAT
>NC_141032.1:26175000-26247500 GCF_052040795.2 Danio rerio
AGGCTACCAACACTGTATTTAAATGGTTCCGAGGTTGGGGTTAGGGATTAGGTAGGTTAGAGCTAAATTACAGCTTTATGTAATGCTACTCCACATTAAAATTTACATTGCATCATCAAAATGTGCTACCTACTTTTTGATTAGGAGGTAGGACAAATCGACAGAACACTGGTCCTAGTAAACCTCCATCATGTTCTTTTTAAAGGAGAAGCATGTACTAAGCTGTGCAAAAATTGGTTTTGAAATTGATTGAATTGGTCAAGAATAACATTGAGGTAATCATTCTGTCATAACGACAGCTGTTTGTGCAGCTTCTTTGTGCACTACTGTTCTGTGTTATAAATGCTAATAGGGATTCTCTTTTTGGTTAATTTTGCTAACCGACAACTGACGCTTGTTAATCGAATATTAACTGTTAACTGGTCAGATTAATATTAAGTTATTTAATTTTTTTTAAAATAATAATAATTGACGTGTCTATTTAGTGTCCGACACATTAAATATTGCATTTTAAAACTCTGATTTATTTTAACATTCGAACCTATTAACAACAAAGCATAACAACAGAACATCTTCATGCATCTGCAGTGTTTCCAACAGCATAGAAAAAAGAATAAACTAAATACAAAGAATAAAATAAATAGACCTACCCTAGATATTTTCACTTAATTGACAAATTTTGATTACAAAACAAAAACACTGACTCAATCCTTTTTAAGAACCGGCATAGGCTGTTTGTTTCACTCATGTTTTTTTGTCTACAGTCCAATAAAAATATCAGGCTACCTTAAATCAATCGCTTTACGGAAAATATGCATTTAATTAATGCTTCACATATTATTATAGCACAGAACCTTTTTACATTTTTAATAGAAATCATTTAAAGATTATGTCTTGAGCCTCTGGTTTTACTTTCTGAGCTTCTGTGCTTTTTTCCTCGCTCACTGGCGGTTTAAGTGTGTGCACTGCCTGTGATAAGACAGTGACAACGCAATGTTGACATTTTGTGAAGTTTTGTTGTCTAAATATGATATTGCATTAATTTGCATACATGTTTTATAACCTATAAAATGAAAGCTATAGCCTATTTGTTGTGTTTATGAGATGACAGAGGCAATTAGCATCAATGCTGGTTTGGCATTGACTCATCTGTGTCAAACTGCAATATTCTTCTTCCATTTTGCTTCTTCGGCAAATATGTCTGTAGGCACATGTGGTTGCACAGTCCCGGGAGTTAACAAATATATGTTGCAGTTGCACATTTAGGGGCCGATCACAGTAAACGCACTTTTCCATTCCAAAAATGCGAGGTGCACCACACTGCCTTTTTTGTGGACATGAAAAAAAAAGAAGCGCTGTGCAACTGTGTGCAAGTGTTGCTGTCTATGTTGTTATAACTGCAGTATTTAATAATAATGTGAAATTTAAGATTTGTTAAGAAATATAGCTCTGGATAACTTGAAACAGTCTCTCCTCCATCTTTAAAAGTTTTACTACTGTTTACACAACTGCTTCCCTAACAAGATGTGCATGACTTACCATCGCAGCTTTGCTTAATCATGTTTACATACATTTACTTTTAGTCGTTTGGCAGACATTTATCTAAAGTGACTTACAATTGAGGAGACAATCAGCAAATCAACACGAAGAGGCAATACACATAAGAAGTGCCAATTATACTGAGGAACTGTTAGTACTCAGAAAATGAGGTGCTGGAGTAAAGAAAAGTTGTAATGTTTTTGAAGGTCATTTGTTAAGCCCACTCACCTGTGTCAAACACACTTTATAGTGGATTTTTTTATTTTACATTTTTTTGTAAGAATGTGCCTGGTGCAAAAACATTGTCAGTTAAAGTGTCAGATAAATAAAAAATGAAAGATTGTGTTTTCTTCAGGTGGTTATTGATTTTTTTATTTTTTTTATTTCAATGAATCACCCACCCCTAGGTAATTTGCTTGTTTACATTAAAAAAACAATTTAAAAGTAGCATATTGGAATGGAAAAACATTCTGTGTGAATGGCCCTTTTACACTTTTGCAGAAAAGAGATTACTTGTAAAATAGGGTTGATATCATTGCTTTGTATAAATTCTGTATTCTAAATGTGTTGTTTATAGGAAAGGCCAGGGACGACCAGACTGGGCTGTGTTTGGCAGGTTAACTCAGCACAATGAAACTACTCTTTTTAAAGAGAAGTTTTTGGACTGGAGTGATTCCAAGAATTCTAAGAAAAATGGTGACTTGCATGTTGAAAACAAGGTAGATCTGCACAGAATTAGTTTCACCATTGCATGACTGTATTTTAAATTTTGGGTTGACAAGACAAATTATACTGTATTTTACATTATGGTTTGGGGAACTTCCACTTGAAATAATTTAAATCAATGTAGATAGTAAGGTTACATTACAAATAATAAAAATATTTAGTAAAATTTGAATGAGAAGTGCATCTGGCTTGGTTTATTTTTATCTATCATGAAAATAATTTTTTTACATAAATATTATAACAAGCATATATGTGGCCAAAGCTCCTTTGAGTTCATTGGTTATTCACACACTAAAAGGATTTAGTTAATTCTAAAAAAAAAATGTGTTTTATTATTGAGTTGATGAACTGTGAGGAGAATAATGGCACACCTTTGCACCCCTATTTTAAAACACTTCAGTTATTTTTAGTTTAAAACCCTGTTAACCCCTGATATACATGTAAAGCATCATAGGGCATATAGGAAAAAGTTGTATATCTCTTTTCTTAAGAGTAGGTATTAATAACTTTGATATTTTAGGGTTATTATTTCAATTTTTTTTCAAAATCTGAAGCAAATTTGCTTTATTAAATTCTGTAGGAGCTTCGGAGTGGTGAATGTCGGCCCTATGATGCGTCTCTGATGCTATCTGCATTACGGGCGCCAGTCAGGACCGTTCTGGATGGGGTGAACATTGGACGAGGATATGGATTAGTGGAAGGTGAAGAGGGACGTAATTTTGAGATCAGCACATTGTCTGTGGATGTCTGGCATATTTTAGAGTTTGACTACAGGTAGGGTGGGTCAGTTACTTTGTGAAACTCTTACATAAATGCCGATTTATATACAAACACTGTCTCCTCTTTGCTTGTTCTAGTCGACTACCCAAACAGAGCATTGGTCAGTTTCATGAAGGTGACACATACGTGGTCAAATGGAAGTACATGATCAGCAGAGCAGGTGAGTTGAATGTTTTCAGTAAAAAATAAAAATAAAACCAACAATAAAATGTATAACATAGCAATATTGCTTTCACAACTACCTAAAATAAGTTTAAAGGTGCTAAATTTATAGTCTAATCCAGGACTAGGCCTTTAATTAAGCTATTTAAGCAACTTTTCTGGAAGTTATTACGAAAAACACGCTAAAAGTGTGCATCTTGAGACATGTCTATGCCACTTAAAGCATTTAAAGATTTGTAACTGCAAGTTATTTTCAGTTTAGTCTAGGACTGGCCTTGTCTGAGACCAGAGTGTAGTTTAAAAACCTTGTTATTAGTGACACTAGTGGCGGATAAGTTAACTGCTATCAGGAAAAGCATAACTATTTAAGCATAAAAAAGTCAGATGTTAATGTGACTAAACTTTGTCTCTTTTAGGTAAGTTAGGATTATCAAATTTGTTTCTGCTTATAGCAGAATAATGAGAGAGATATTTTTGACAAATTATTATAACTTTTCTTTAAAGTCAAGTTTACATAAAATAAGATTATTATGCTTCTGAAAAAGCTCAGATGATGGTGTCAATTTTTGGAAGTTTCTGATTGGCTAATTGACAACATTTGAGTTAATTGGAGGCACAACTGTAGAATAGTATTTAAGGAAAACCTCAAACACACTACTTCCCTGTGTGACAACATGGGACAATCAATAAGCCAGAATCAACAAAAAAAAAAAGTCAGATTACAATTTGCTAAATTACACTGGGAAAATAATTATTTTCGGAGACATGTCCTGTGGACTGATGAAACTAAGATCTGTTTGGCCATAATGACCAGTGTTACATTTGGAGGACAAAGGGGAAAGCTTACAAGCCTAGGAACACCATCCCAACTGTGAAGTATGGGGGCAGCAGCATCATGTTGTGGAGCTGTTTTGCTGCAGGAGGGACTGGTCCACTTCACAGCATAGATGGCATCATGAAGAAAGAACATTATGTAGAAATAAGACATCAGCCAGGAAATTAAAACTTGGCCACAAATGGGTCTTCAAAACAGTAGATGACCCTAAGCATACTGCCAAATTAGTTAAAAAGTGCTTTAAGGAAAACAGAATGAAAGTTTTGGAGTGGCCATCACAAAGCCCTGATTTCAATTCTATAGAAAATTTGTAGGCAGAATTGAAAAAGCGTGTGTGAGCAAGACAGCCAACAAATCTGACTCTGTTACACCAATTCTGTCAGGAGGAATGGGCCAAAAGTGCTGCAAACTATTGTCAGAAGCTTGTGGAAGTATACCTAAAAGATTTGACCAAAGTTATACAGTTGAAAAGCAAAGCTTAAAAAACACCAAGGAAATGTATGTAAACGTGTGATTATCTAGAAACTGATTTAACAAACAAAAAAAAGTTATTATTCTGGCATTTAACAAATTTAAATCATTTAGGTAATCCTAACGGACCTAAAATAATAAACGTTTATTGTCAACAGACATTTTTTTTTTTTAAAAGGTTATGTTCTTTTTTTTTAAAGTGTATGTAAACTTCTGATTTCAACTGTATATCTTGTTGTTGCTTTTGCTGTTGTTTATTCTCTGCTTTTGTGTGTGTGTAGTTGGCAAGAGACTGCATTCAGAAAGAATCATCGGTCCAGGGAAGGAGAAATGTTGTTATTTCTTCTGGCAGGGTCGTAACTCTACGGTGAATGAAAAGGGAACGTCAGCACTGATGACTGTTGAGCTGGATGAGGAAAGAGGAGCTCAGGTGCTTTATTGATTTGTTTTAAACTTAAAACTCATTTTATGCTTTCTTAGAATTAATTTTAATTTTTGGTGAAATATCTTTCTGTGTTCAATTGTAAACAAATTGTCATAGACAGACGTTCCACTAGAGCAAATGAATGTGTCTTTTTTTATTAATGTTTACCACCAAGGGGACTGAAATTGGGAAACACTGCTCTACATAATCAAAAAATATCATCATCACTTTTTTTTTTGTCAGCACTCGCTTAAAGGGGAAAGGAAATCTTGAACTAAGCACTGAACAAACAAAGCATTGTGTTTACAAAGACAATACATGCTAGTAAGGAAGTACTGACATAAAATGCTTCCCGAAAGAGCAGTATAGGATCACATCCATTGGCTAAAATGAATTACGTGTATTACTGAATCACTACAAATCACTGTTTACTCTCTTAAACCTTTAAACTTCTTAATTCTGTTAAACACAAAAGACGATTTTTTGAAAAAAGCTGGATGATGTTAATCATTTGTCAAAAAGAAATACGATGGAAATCAATGGTTGCCATCAACCAGCATTTATTTTCTAAATAACTTCTGTTGTGGTATAATTTATTCCTGTGGAGAAGCATTTGTTTCCCATTTTAAAAATAGTTGTTGTGCTTTATTTTTTGGTTGAATATTTCAGATTTTTTTATAAATCAACCAGTTTAAAATAGCTAAAAAAATTTTTTTTTTAGATTTTAAAATAATATTGTAATTGTAATTATCAATCAAATGTGCTCTTTGCTGATTATATTTAGTAATTTTGTTCAAAAAATCTCAAGTCTTCATATGTTTAAAGGGTAGATTTCTTTTTATGTTACGCAGGTCCAGGTACAGCAAGGAAAGGAGCCTCCTTGTTTCCTACAGTGCTTCAATGGAGGAATGATTGTTCATGCTGGAAAAAGAGAAGAGGAGGAAGACAATACACAAAGTAATCACTTTTACTGACATAACCTACATTTTTCACTTTTTTTTAATATTAGTTACTTTTTTGTTATTATAATTAACAATTTTTTCAAACAAAAACATTATGTAAATCAGATGGCAATATATGGACTTGACCTGATTTCTCAATGCACAGACGACTGGCGATTGTACTGTGTGAGAGGAGAGAAACCCATAGAGGGCCATCTGCTGGAGGCAGTGTGTCACTGCAGCAGCTTGCGATCCCGGACCTCTATGATCCTCCTGAACATCCCCAAAGCCAGCCTATACCTGTGGCATGGCTGCAAGGCACAAGTGCACACACGTGACGTGGGCCGTACCACTGCAAACAAAATCAAAGAGCAGTGAGTCGACTTGCATACAAACAAACCAATGACACTTTACATCTGAAGGGTAACAGAGACCTGATATTGACTTTCTGCTCTCCAGATGTCCTCTGGAGGCAGGGCTTCACAGCAGCAGTAAAGTGTCCATCCAGGAGTGTGATGAGGGAGCTGAACCACAGGGCTTCTGGGAGGCTTTGGGCAAAAGAGATCGAAAAGCGTACGACTGCATGCTGCAGGGTGAGGACAAAAGTCGAGGAAAAATTGGTCTTATGGCACATTTATGATTAAGTCATAAGTGTTAAGTATTTCGGTGATGAAATCTTTCATTTCTAATTTTAAAGTGTTGTTCCAAGACAAATTTTACGTTTGCATGTTCATTACAAGAAGGTTTGTTCAGACTTTATTAATCCCAAAGGGAAGTTCACGTCAGCAAAACTCACCATACAATAGTAAAAATAAAATTATATATATATATATATATATATATATATATATATATATATATATATATATATATATATATATATATATATAAAACAATGATAATTCTAAAATTATGATAACAAAATTATTAATGAGGTGCTAAAAACATTGTGTTCTGTTAACAAACATGACAAAACAAAGAAAAAGATACACAAAGTACAGAAAATGTATTTTGAATTGTTTTGAAAACTAATTATTTACCATAAAAAAGGCAGCAGCATATTATGAGCAGAACTAGCGATCATCTTGTAATTGAAATTAAAAGACAGGTCTAATTGTGGTCAAGTTTGTCTGATTTGACTAAGTTAAACATCAGACTCTGAAGGTCATTCTAGACGTAATTTGCTAATAGAAGGGTCAGTTTAATCAAAATTGAGGTTATGAAAAATTAGAAACTATATTAAATATTACAACAAAAGTACATTTACCTCATGTAACGTGATTTATTAGTGCAATTGCTACACATTTTAGAATCATTATGGCAGTTTTTACTGAATTAGATGAGTATTTGATAAGTACTCCATTTATGTTAAGCGATAGTGGATTATGTACAGTATGGTGTGAATTATTACAAGTGTTCATGGTGTTAGTTTCATATTTTGTGTATTGTTTTTTTCTATTATAATTAATGCATGAACATTTAATGTTGGCTTGTCATTTCAATAAAAGTTTTTTTTATGATTTGAACTTTTTATAGATTTTTCTTACTTCAAAAATGCAGATGAATATCAAATACAGAGCATTAACATAAAAGCAGAACAATACAAATAAATAAATACAATAAATAAATAACATCATATAAACTGCGTAAGAAACTAGAACAAACTAGAACACACACAAGGAAAAAAAAAAAGAAAAATTAAAAAAGGGGTGGTTGTTGCTAATATCATAATATCATATCATATCTTGCTACATGTTTGCTAACATTGTGGGTCGCAGAAATTTTGAAAATTTCATGAAAGGGTTCAGACATCCAAACAAAAAGTATAAAGCAGCTTAAAGTTGCGTTTAAAGATGTTAGTATCTGTATTTTAGTCTTTAATGATATCTATAAAATAGTGTAGTACAAAATTATTAGTATGACAACATTTGTGTTTAGAAAATATAAAACTTGATATAAACATGTAAAGCTTGTTTGACACTTCTGCCTAAATGGATCAACAGTTTTTTTTCAAGTTTCTCATCAAATCTTGACCAATGATATGCTCTCTAGTATCTGACACATCCCACCCCCTTTAAGACCCTTCTCATTAGCTTTTTAACTGATATGCTTGAGCTCAACCACTCTCACTGGCAGAGCTGTGAGAACAACTAAACTATATTAGCTGTTTTCTAAAAAAAAGGGGAGGAGCTACTCTCTACCACACTCTCTTTTTTTGTTGAGAGTAAATCAAACATCTATTTAAAAATGCATATTTGAAAGCACTTCAAGGGACTTTTAAAGATTCCCAAACTGTAGAATGTGTACTGTTTAATGTAATTATTTTTTGATGATAGATGACTCATCTATCCTTCATTTTAAGTATGATTTACAGAAGACACCCACTGAAATGTAATTTAGTGTAACTATAGTAAATATGCTATATAAATATACTATTTGAGGTGTGTTTAAATTTCCATTTACTTATTTAGCAGACTTTTATCCATAATGACTTATAATGAGGATTAAAAAGCACTTTAAATCACCACAGAGCAGCAATATATACTGTAGACACCATGACAAGTCTAAGTTAGCATAGCAGTTTATTATTATTGCTGTTATTGTTCTTCTTTATATTATTGTTGTTAGTTTTGAGTCTTTATAATAGAGATTTTGTAGTAAAGTGTCTGGTGCATATGGAACGGCTATTTAATTATTAGTAGTTTATTTTGTGAATAGTCTAAAGTCTTCTGTTTCAGTCTAAAATCCCTACATTCATGAGTTTTGTCTTGTGTATCAGATCCAGGAAAGTTCAACTTCACTCCTCGGCTTTTCCAGTTAAGCAGTGCCTCGGGAGAGTTTGCAGCAGTGGAGTTTGTATATCCATCCAGAGAACCAAATTTGGTTAACTCGATGCCTTTCCTCCAGGAGGATTTGTATACAGCTACTCAGCCAGGTGCTTGACACATTCATGTCTGCTAAACTCTTCTAAGTGTGCCGTCTGCTCAATCGTATTGTTAAGGTATTCTGTGTGGGTGTCCGTTACATTTTAAGAAGGATTTTCTACACTCTTTGCATGCATGATGTATGAGGGAAATGTAATTCTTCTCATTAAAAAAAATCATGAGGTGCTTCTGTGATGCTATTGTGACGCTGCTTCTTCTGTTTGATTTGTCTTTTAGCCCTGTTTTTGGTGGATAATCATCATGAAGTTTACCTGTGGCAGGGCTGGTGGCCTCAGGACAGTGAAAGCACAGGCTCAGCTCGCATACGGTGGGACTCTGACAGGAAGTGTGCAATGGAAACTGTGCTCCAGTATAGCAAAGGTGATTTAAAAAGTCATATCTGACACTCTAAAAGAAGCCAAAGCAATTGTAATAAAACTTTGTAAGATGGAAACCCTTACTTTCTCTTTAAAACTAAAAAAAGGCGATTTTACAGAGTAATTTTGGTCTTCAAGAATCAACCATGTTAAAATGGATATATAGTGTAATGTAACTCTGCAACAGTCATCATGTTGTACCTGATCAATTCCAGCGTTATGGAAGTGACATTTGCAGTAAAAACTCAAAATGTAAATTCACAGAGAAACTATATGTTAACATTATATTGAAACATCTGTTTATATTTTCCAAAACAATTAATCACAGAGTTATGGGATCAGAAAAATATCCATCTGTACAATTTTTTTTACATTTAAAATGAGGATAAAACATGCGTTATGAATGTGACTAAAAAACTGTATGTTTACAGTTTACAACATACTTTGTATAAATTGTGTGAATTAAACTGCACAACCCAAAAGAAATTATCTTAAAAGGATAATAGTTGGCTGACTAAAAAAACAAAAATGATAGATTTATTTAAAATTTTTACATTTATGAGGAAAAAGCTTTGTTTTGGAAGTCACACCGCTTTGTTATAGATGTGACAAATGTGAAATTGGAACTTTTGTGACTTTGGTAAATCAAATATAATTGTTTGAAAACATTGAGAGAGACATTTTTGAGTATTTAAAGGTACTGTAAAATACTTGTTTACACAAAAAACGTAGAAACTGTTTCGCAGTTTTGGTGAAAAGTTTTATGGCAAGGTTGACATTTTTGTGGAAGTCTTAGCCCTGGATTCTTCAATTACTATTATCATTTTGTTTAACTTTTATCTTTTTGCTGCTTCATTAATTTAGTAGATAAGTTCTCTCCTTATTTTTATTTTCTCCATATTGGATATCATTCAGGTTTTGTAAGTTACAAAATTGTATTTTGAAATGCACAGGAAGTCCGCTTAAACGATTGATTTTTAATATATAATTCTGAATTGTTTTGTTGGCACAGAAACAAATGATAAATATCTAAAAAATAAATAAATAAAGTGTGTGACACCTTTTAAAGACCATTTTAGGAAAGAAAGAAAATAGTGTGATTGTATAATTCTCTTTTTATCATTTTTATTTTTAATTTTCAGTCAAAAAGCCAACATTTTAAGAGCTTTGGTTGACATACTGGACTGTTCTAAGCAAATCACTAACTCTGTTTAAACTTTGGCTTTAATGTTGGAGGTGTAGCCCCAAAACCACAGCCATCTATTGCATAATTAGACCAATGGTAGTTCAAGGTGTTTACCAAATTTTAAAATTGTCATCTAAAATAAGAAAATGCAAAAGCTTTTTAAATGTAATTTATTTAAACTATGTTATTGTATAAAACTGTTCTAATATAAACATTTATGAATAATTACATTATAATAATTGTATTATATATTTTTTTCATTTGTTTAAATTCGTTTAAATGTTTAACTAGTTTGTTATAATTATGTCATTTAAATAAATGACAGTAATGTTGTGACTTTTATCAATAACAGGATTTCCTTAACCTTTGTTTTTTTTAGAAAAAAATGAGAAAAAGACACCAAAATCCTACCTGATCCATGCAGGACTGGAGCCTCTTACATTCACCAACATGTTTCCCAGCTGGGAACACAGAGAGGACATCGCTGAAATCACAGAGAAGGTGAGAAAAGAAAGTTAAATGCATGTGCCATTTTTATTTAAGTTTTAAGAATATGAATCTTTATTAGTAGTTCTCATGCTCAGGTTAAGGTGTCCTCAAGCTAGACACTAATTCTCTTTTCTGAAATCTTTTTTGTCTGACTTTACAGGAGGCCGAAGTATGTCATCAGATCATTCTTGTTGAAGATGTCTTGAGCCGACTCTGCAAGACCACTTACCCACTGGCTGAACTAAAAGCACGTCCCTTACCGGAAGGTGTCGACCCTCTACGTCTTGAAACCTACTTATCAGATGAGGACTTTGAGGTGAGAAAAATCACATTAACATGGTTTCACAATCCCTCATTTGATCAAAACAATAGTGTTTCAACTTTATTAGTTAGTTTCAAAGGTAAGCAAGTAAGCCAGACTTAACTCTTCTTGATGAATCATTTAACTATAGTGAAGTTGTCAGACACGGGACAGAGGGGGTGTGCGATATATTGAATTATATTTAAGTATTATGAAGGAACTTTTGTTTATATACATTAGTTTCTTATTATCCGCTGGAGATACGTTTTAACAATAACCACAATAGGTGAAATCCACAAAGTAGTCCGCTTTATTTTTTACAATTATTATATTGTTTTAAGGCTGTAAAACCCTTCACTGCACACTTTATACCAGGGGTGTCTAATATCAGTCCTGGAGGGCCGGTGTCCTGCTGATTTTAGCTCCAACTTGCCTCAACACACCTCCAGGGATGTTTTTAGAAAGCCTAGTAAGAGCTTGATTAGCAAGCCCAGGTGTGTCTGATTGTGGTTGGAACTAAACTTTGCTGGACACCGGCCCTCCAGGACCGAGTTTGGACATGCCTGCTTTATACACTTTTCTCTCACAACCTTTAACATTTTCACACTTTTCTCTCATTTAAACACATTCAAAGTTCAAACCTTCGAAGAAAAATAAGTCCACTATTATAGAATAAAACCAAAAACCATTTGATCTTCATTTATTTATTCAGTAATGGCACCCTACAGCCGCGTAACTTCTACCTTCCTTTAGCATGTCCAGAAGTTCAGCTTTTTGTGTGATGGTTAGCAACTTCCTCTGCCTTTTGGGTGCTACTGCAGGTGCCTTTGACAATGACAATTGTGGGGAGAAAACTTGCAAACATAAAGTAAGGCACTTCAGTCACACTGCCAGCAATCGAAGATGTATGTACATTTGGCAAGCTGAACAGATTCTGTACTGTACATGAGACACTCCATGGAGGAGATTGATTGACAATGGTCTACAGCCAATCAGGATGCAGAACACAATGTGCTAATTAGGATGCAGAACACAGTGCTGTAAAAAAAAAGAAAGCATGTCAAATTGCACGAAAAAATTTGGTGAAACTGCAAGGCCGTGAAAAGTGAACCACATTATAGCGAGGGACCACTGTAATGATAAATGAACAATGTTTTTCTTAGTGTGTTCTGTGCTAGTGCTTTTTAGTTTAGGTATGAATCGATAAAAATATAATACTTTAAATGCCAGTACATTGTGGAAAATTCCTGTCATCCATTGAATCACTCATTTAAATGGTTCTTTCAATTGGCTGATTCGATTATAAGTAAATGATTTGTCATTTTGTGTACTTAATTTTCATTAACTTTATTAATGAATTATTGAATCATTCACCTGATTTTCTCAAAGAGATTAATTCAGTAATGAAACATTGAATGTTGCTCTGAGACATATTAATGGCTGTATTAATGGTTATATAATTACAATCTAAAAAAAAATAGCCTTTTTTAAAATCAGTTGTACAATTATGATTGCACTTAATTGCAGATATTTAGGGGAAATTGCACTCTTTCTTGTATGTTTTTACAAGGAAATTTTGACTTTTATAAATTTGAATTGTATGTTTATCCTAACACGTTTAATCACACAATCAGTGTTTTTGGGCTGTCAAAAGGCATTTTGTTTATTAGTGACAATCAATAATACCAGAATGCACATTATTAAAACAAATATGGCATAATAAAAGACAATTTTTGCATACCCCTAACTGTACATTCACATTCATGAGTATACACTCACTGACCTCTTTATTAGGTACACCTGTCTAACTGCTCGATAAGGCTAAATTCTAATCAGCCAATCACATGGCAGCAACTCAATGCATGTGGACATGGTCAAGACGATCTGCTGCAGTTCAAACCAAGCTTCAGAATGGGGAAGAAAGGGGATTTAAGTGATTTTGAACATGGCATGGCTGTTAGTATTTCAGAAACTGCTGATCTACTTGGATTTTCACGCACAACCATCTTTAGGGTTTACAGAGAATGGTCCAAAAAAGAGAAAATATCCAGTGAGCGGCAGTTCTGTGGGCACAAATGCCTTCTTGGTGCCAGAGGTCATTGAAGAATGGCCGGACTGGTTCGAGCTGATAGAAAGGCAACAGTAACTCAAATAACCACTCGTTACAACTCGTTACAACAACAGAAGACCACACCAGGTGCCACTCCTGTCAGCTAAGAACAGGATACTGAGGCTACAATTTGCACAGACTCATCAAAATTGAACAATAGAAGATTGTAAAAACTTTGCCTCCTGATAAGTCTCGATTTCTGCTGCAACAGTCAGATGGTAGGGTCAGAATTTGCCATCAACAACATGAAAGCATGGATCCTGCCTTGTATCAACAGTTCAGGCAAGTTGTGTTGGTGGTGTAATAGTGTGGGGGATATTTTTTGGCACACTTTGGTACCAATTGAGCATCGTGTCAACGCCCCAGCCTACCTGAGTATTGTTGCTGACCATGTCCATCCCTTCATGAGCACAGTGTACCCATCTTCTGATGGCTACTTCCAGCAGGATAACACGCCATGTCATAAAGCACGAATCATCTCAGACTGGTTTCTTGAAAATGACAATGAGTTCACTGTACTCAAATGGCCTCCACTGTCGCCAGATCCTCAATCCAATAAAGCACCTTTGGGATGTGGTGGAACTGGGGATTTGCATCATAGATTTGCAGTTGACAAATCTGCAGCAACTGCGTGACACTATTATGTCAATATTGACCAAAATCTCTGAGGAATATTTCCAGTACCTTGCTGAATCTATGCCACGAAAGATTAAAGCAGTTCTGAAGGTAAAAATGGGGTTCAGTTCATAAGTATATTAGGTATACCTAATAAAGTGGCCAGTGAGAGTATACAGTATGTATTATTGTAGCTGCAACTTCAGTCTTCCTGTGTGTGCTCATATGTTCTGTCATTTCAGTACTATCTACTTTTATTTTGCCTTTTTTTCCCTGTCATCATCTTCATATTTCTCCTTTCTGCCTCCACTATGTCATCTTTAAAGCAGCCTCTCTTAACCTGTCTCTCCCTGCATCTTTCTGCTTCTCCCCCTTTTTGCTGGTATAGTCTTGCGTCTGACTGAGGTTAATTTTTCCCTTCACATGCCAGGGTGTAGGGGCTTCTGGGAAGGTGAGTTTTGTTTTCTGAGGAACACTGGTGTTTTCCCACTAATGCTGCATCCTCACTGTGTGAAGCACATCACTACATGCTTTGGCACAAACTGCATAGTATCTAGCATTGTTTGGGTCATCGTTCACCACTGATATGTCTCACGCATGGGGTGACATTTTTATTTGGTGTTTTATTTGCTGATAAATATGCACTATAGATTTAACAGTTTGGAATCATTTAAGTGTTTTTTTTACACATAAATATATTATTTTAGTCAGCAAGCATGCATTAGATTGATCAAAAGACATTTTTGAAATTTCTGAATTGTATATTTTAAAAGCCATACTCAACTGTGATTTATGAAGGATACTTGAGTAATAGCTGCTCAGATTGAACTCAGCTACCATAGAATTGTTTTTCAGAATTTAGTTTTTTAATGATATAGGATGTTTTTACTTTTTTATTGTAGTTTTGATCAAATAAATTCAGCTTTGGTGAGATTAAGGCCCCGTTTACAGTAATAAGTTTTGGTTTTAAAATGCATTCTATTTGCTATAGTTACGTCTTCTGTCCACACTACACCTGAGTTTTGGAGTCCTTAAAACGGAGTGTTTTGAAAATGCTAGAGAGGCCATTTTGGTTTTAAAACACTGCTGCTCCGTGTCAGTATGGATGGGGGAAAACGAAGACGTCTGAAAACAAAGATTTGAGCTATTTCCTTAATATTATGTACACTTCTCTTAAGTTCAGACTTCAAGTTTGATATGAAAACAAACTCCCGAGGACACATAGGGTAAAAACAGTCTTTAAAACGTCATTCACATCACCTTGGCAAACGTAGACTAACCATATTACGTACACAACGATGTTTTGTACAGATTACCTTTTAACGCTAATCTCTAAAAGAATACTTACAGGTCGTAGGCACGCTAAATATCTGTGTAAACTATATTTCTCACTCTTTCAACCCCAAGCACAACAGAGACCTTCCTACTATATGTTTCCGAGTAAATTCAGTAAGTTTTCCACGTCCACCTAATGCGCTTGAAAATAGACAGTGGGCAAACTTAAAGTGCAAGTAAGACATTTAAAGCAACGACAATATGCATTTGCATTTAATTTATGCATCACACAGTATAACAGTCTTTATGAAGTGTATATGAAGTGTATAAGGAATATTATATTATCACAATTTGTTAAATAAATTACGTCAGTTGTGGTGTGACGACCGCATGGCACAACTCTCCTCCAGAGAGAGCCTGAAAGACAGGCTGTAAAAGCTGTTTGGATCCTCTTTGTGCAGTGATGATGTTTATATTCATAAAAGGTCAGTCAAGTTAGCGTTAATTTGCATGAATTTAATGTTTTAATATTTTAAATTGTCATGCTGTAATAAAATAAACATGATATAAAAATTAAATGATTGTGAAGCTATTTCATTTCAAACTTTTAAGTTATTAAATATATCATTAACTTCAAGTTAAACACAGTAATAGCAATCTGCATATTTATAACAAAATGGAGCCTATAACATTACTGCCTCCTTTAATTTTCAATGAACATATGAAACATGCCCTCTCTTTTGCTGAATATCAGTTTTAATAATCAATAATGGCCATTATAATAGTATAACATACAATATGTATATACAATATAAAAAAATAAAGGCAAGCAATAAGTCAATATGCAGAATATGTGTGCGTGGTTAAGTAAATGAATAGGCTATAATGAATTATCTTTGCGCTCAGCCAAATTGCATTACCTGAAAAAAAGTTATAAATTCAAAAGACCATTATATAGAGAATTATGAATGAAATATTACACTTAACAACTACGGTAGGATAAAATCCAGTGGTAAATCATTGGTGAACTGTCCGACCTGTGGTTAAAGCACTCTCTGACTGCCTGGAGCTCAGAGGTGAGCATATGCTGTGTGTGTGGTCACGTGATGTGCATTTTCAGCGGTATTGTGTGGATGCAGAGCTGTTCAGAAATACTAGTTAAAACGACAGTGTGGACGTGGAGTGTTTTCATTCTAAAACAGCGTTTTAAATCTAAAACGTATTTGTGTAAACGGGGCCTTATTGTGGTCATTTACAAAGCCTAAGGGTTATTATTATATTTTTTATGGTAGTGTATGACATGTCCTTTTAATTAGGCATGGCTGATGGTATATTAAGGATATAGTAATAAGTTTTTCTAAATAGATCTTCATTTTGTTGACAAAACCAATGTATGGCCAAAATTAAAATTGTATAGGCCTACTATTGTCAATCAAAAAATTAGTATTCGCTTTAGTTGCTTGAAAAAAGAAATTTTAAAGAAGTAAATACTTAATTTAATACTTAACTTAATACTTAACTAATAACTAAAACTGATATTTGAAAGGAATGAAAACTTTATAGACCTTTTTATAAAGCAGGGGTGTCCAAACTCGGTCCTGTGTCCTGCATAGTTTAGCTCCAACTTCCTTCAACACACCTGCCTGGAGGTTTCTAGTTTACCTAGAAAAAGCTAGTTTAGCTAGTTCAGTTGTGTCTAATTGGAGTTGGAACTAAAATGTGCAGGACACCGGCCCTCCAGGACAGAGTTTGTTGTAACCCCTGTTGTAAACAAATAGCCTAAAGAATTTTTTAAAAACACATTAATTTTAATAATTTAAAATATGTATTAATAACAACTACAATAATAGCATAAAGATGCTAAAATAACACTGGTCAAATAACCTAAAACATAAACACAAGGTTAAATGGGTCGAGATACACTGAGAGTTGATCGAGATAACAGACTTAATCTTTATTAACATTGAAATTGTATTAAGTATTACTGTAGAGGGTTACAACAATATAATAAGATGTAAATATAAGGTAAAATAAGAATGCAGCATTACCCAATATACACCTATAATTTCCCTTTAAAAAAATCTTAGACCAGCTGCTAAATGATATAAAACCAATATTTTCATCATTGCTATTTGATATCATTAATACTTTAATATTAGATAATCACTTTTTTGTATTGGTGAATGGTGTATGTGTGTGTGTGTGTCATCAATCATTGTCTTTTTCTAACACTTCAGAGCCCTGGGTGATGTTTTTTTAATCCATTAAAATCTCTATATATGTATATGTGTGTGTTCATGCTCTTTACAGAAAGCTTTGGAGATGACGAGAAGTGAATATGAGGCACTGCCTGGATGGAAGCAAGTGAATGTGAAGAAAGCCAAAGGATTGTTTTAAAGGAACTCCAGGAATCTGAAAGAGAAAATGCTCTCATTCCTTTTGAACCAGAACAGACAAACGCAAGTAAAAATATCAACCTGTGTCAAATCACACGGGGAGCTGAAAAGAAGCTGGAGGAAGAAAAAAGAACACAGATTGGCAGGGGTTTACCAGCCTCTTGTAGCACATTTCTGTCTTGTTTTCTTCTTCCTTTTTTGTATTTTTTTGTTTGTTTGTTGATCAGTGAATTAGAGATTTGTTTTCTGAATGTTTTGAGTGCTCCCCAGCTTGTTTTGCTCCCATTTTCATAGATCTGCGTTTCTCCACATACTGTATCACCGTCCAACATGCACAAGGCAGCGCTAATACACTGCTGGCCATCTTGATATTAACACCCATGAAATAACTCCAATAAAAATGCCTTTTAGTGATTATGTGAATGTAAGAAAGCTCAACGGAGCACTTTATGTAAGTATGTTCAAACCTGCTCTCATGAATGGCCTAAAGATTATTTTAACCTTCCAGCTAGATGCTTGAACTTGAACCCTATGCGTGTGTGTACGTGAGAGAGTGTTTGTGAATATATACGGCGCGTGAGTCTCTTCGAACAGGATTGAATGAAACTGTGGAAAAAGAGAAAATCTCCTTCTTTTCTGCATTGTATAGTGCCTTGCCTTCATGTACAGTTTATATAAAGACAGATGCAAGTCTGCATTTTGAAGACATATTTGTGATAATAATAAATATTGGTGCAAATAAACACTGAATAATGTAGATATTAGTATTTTTGTCTTGTGCTTTAATTGCTGTTTAAACATGTTTTAAAGTAGACCTATTATGCCCCTTTTAACAACATGAAAATAAGTCTCTAATGTCCCTAGAGCGTGTCAAATTGTGCTGTTTTGGTGACTGTCCCTTTAAATTTAAATGAGATTGTGCTCCCATCCCTCTTTTCAAAAGAGGGTGGAGCTATAATTGCCTATGTGTCAGCATAGTGGCAGATTCAAAACTATTGGCAGACGGCTGCTTCTCATTCAGGGCGGTCTATGCTAATGAGCGTGAGGGAGCGCTGTGTTGAGATTGCATTGCACACTTACCTCAGATAAGCGAGCAGCAGCCTGAGAGATGTCAAGCAAGGCTCGTTCCCAAAGCTCATCTCGAGGTCACAGATCTGTAGCTACGTTTCCATCCACCTATTTTTATGCGCATTTTGGATTCAGTAAGAAAAGATGTGCTTAAACTATGATGGAAATGCTTTTACAGCGCAAATTTCGGTATGTGAATTAAAAAAAAGTCATGTGATTTTATTGTAAGAAATCATGTGATTAAAAACATGCGTGAATGGACAAACAAGGAGGCTGAGCACATTATATAACATCTAAAATGTTGTTTTGGTCATTCTAAAATGCCCTAACCATTTCAATATTAGTGTTATTATATTATTTATTACCTCCAGATTGTCAGGAGCTTCTGTGCTCCACGTCTCAGAAAGCAATATATAAATATAAATAAGAGGGTGAAGTGCGCCTGACCGTCTCAGTCAGTCTCTTGAAGTCCTTGTTCAGGATCTCTGTCTGCCTTAGCCTTGTGTTGTTTGTCCTCATGTGCAGGACAACAGCTCTTATGTTCTCACCAGCGTTCAAGATTGCGGGTACCTTAGCAGAAGCATCCTTAACACAAGCACCAGAAAAGCAGTGATTGCATACATCTATTACCTTTAGCAGAAGTAGCACGGACATGACGAACGATGGAATCGCTGATGATTGTGACGTCGCATGGAGGGTTCTCTGTATAGGGATCTCAAATACTGAAGGTGGTGCTAGAGGAGAGACCCTGCCATACGTCCTGGTTCGTATCCACCACTACTGCACCTAGGGGCCCGCGATGGCCTGGTGCCGGAGTGAACGACATCTTGGCGTGCCGCTTCCCCGGTGTGCTTGGCCTGGACAGAGAAACACACGGGGCTGAGGTGGAAGCAGTGTTGAGATTGTATCGCACACTTACGTCAGATGAGCGAGCCGCAGCCTGAGAGACGTCTAGCAAGGCTTGTTGTTCCCGGAGCTGTACTAGTTTCATCTCGAGGTCACAGATCTGTTTCTCCACAGCTTCCAGCTCCAACCGATGCTTCTCCTGCACTCAAAGAAAAACACACAAGTGACATTGTACAAGGTGAAGAGCCAAGACAGTAAGTGAAAGAAGCTCATAGCTTTAGCTGGCTAGTGATGCTATCAGGCTAAAGCTTGAAGCTCAGGAAATAAAATGTTGTAAGCAGATTTATTTATATTAATGATGGGTTATTTTACAAAAAAATCTTTTGTATGACTCAAGCACAATGCGTCCTCTCAGGGAGGGATTTGTTTGTTTGCAAATTCGCATTTTTGTGCAGGTGGATTAGAAGTAGCTCCTTTTTCGAGTCCTCTATCGGGTTTGAGTCATTCGTTGATCACATGAAAGACAGAAGCCAGACGTATGCATTTAGAGCTGGAAAAAGATTTGATCCGTTATTTCATGAGTCCTCTCTCCCTTTAAATGCGGTCACGTGATGAACGAACGCCTCAAACCATATGAACCATTGAAACGAACTCGCCTCTCCTGACACCTGTGCTGACATGATCACAGACGAAAGACCAGGTTTACAATAAATGATTATTTTCTCTCGTTCTAGTTGTGACTTGTTTGTAGTGTGATCAACATTTGATGTAGTTGTAGATTAGTTTGGTAGCAACTCATTTTATCATTTTAATAATATTTTGGCAAATTGAACGAAATAACCATGCGACCTGAAAAAAGATTCATTTATCTCACTGAACAAGACTCAAAGGTCCAAGTCAGTAAAATGACCCAAACTTCCCATCACTAATTGGTAAAATGGTATTAAAGGTTCTTTCACCCTCTGTAAAAAAGGAAAATAGTAATGAATGGGGATGTATGTAATGTAAAAATGGAAAAATGCCTCATGAACAATCATGCACCAGGAAAATGTCTTTAGGCATCTCATCTAGAGAAATTAAGTGAGCATGATTCATTAGAGGAATCTGATGTGTTTTAAATCCATTCTAATCCATTTCCAGTTATTTCTAACAAAACAGTTAATCTGACTTCTTGACACTGAAAACTGGATTTTTAAAATGTATTGCAATAATTATAAACACTGCAGTCAGATTTGAGAATGTTGTAAATTAGGTCAAATTTTCCTTTTGTATTAAAAATGAAAAAAGTACTGATAATTGTGTAAAGCATTACCTTAAAGGCCACATGAGATCTTGTGTGTTTCTACTTTCTGAATGACTCTGAATGTTTTAAACAGTCCAGACAGCGCTTTACTTCTTTGTTGAATGATTCAGTTGTTTGACCCAATCGTCTCACTCAATAGACATTATGACCACCTACTGGAAGATTTACATTCTGATTTTCAGGATTATTTTCATTTTGAATTTCATATTAAAATGCAAAAAAGTGCAATAAACTTTTGTTTAATAAAGGGATAATTCACACACACAAAATCATTTTGTCATCATTTACACACTTTTGTGCCGTTTAAATCTGTATGAATTTCTTTGTATTGTAGATTATTTTTGTAAATGTTTACTTGCTTCTTTTCACATTTATTACAATAATGAACTGAAGTCTTCTTTCGGTGGTCATTTCACTAATTTTTATTTTACCAAAGGACCATCAGTGTTACGTGTTTGATGATATAATCCTATTTTAAAATATTGAAAAAGTATATTTTTTCCCAAAATTTTAAATATTCTTTAAATTAAGGTAAATATTTTTTTACCAGTAATTATTTAATTAATGTCGGTAAGATTTATTCTTTTTTTCTTATTTATTGTGTGTGTGTGTGTGTGTGTGTGTGTGTGTGAGTATGAGAGAGAGAGAGTGTGAGAGAGAAAGAGAGTGTGAGAGAGATTTTGAAGTTGACATCTTCTGTCTGGAGCATCAGGCCATCTTCTGCTGTCCAGAATCAGGTGGTTTGTCTTGGTCGGGCATCTCAGCTGAGACCTGTCCACTATGGGTGACCCTACCGGTAGCTGTGAAGTACCAGTGGCGTAGCTCTCAGCATCACTGATGCACACAAGCCCTCACAGCACGTCAAGCTGCAAACCGTGTGAGGGACCCTAACCTACCCTAACCCAACAGCCAACGCTAACAACCCTAACAACCACTAATGATCCAAAAACCACTCAGAGGAGACCAGCAACACGCAAGAAACCGCCTAGAAAACCTTGCTAAACGCATGTCAACGTCCAAATGAACCCAAGAGCCGAATCAACAGCACCGACAATCACCAAAACATCCAGCAATGTGAAGAAAACATGAATGTAAAGTCCTTTTGAATGCATTGCAAACTTATTCTATAACTATATACAATATATACATTATGTACATACGTGCCCTTGATCCTCCATCTGGCACTAGGGTGGCTCAGTGCCTGGCAGAGGTGGGACCAAGTCATTGTTTGGCAAGTCACAAGTAAGTCTCAATTCATTGCCCTCAAGTCCCGAGTCAAGTCCCGAGTCAAGACAGGCAAGTCCCGAGTCAAGTCCCGAGTCAAAGGCAACAAGTCTCAAGTCAAGTCCAAAGTCCTGCAGTTTGATTTTCGAGTCTTTTCGAGTCTTTTTAACAGAAAAATAAAATATATACAGATTAGGTATGGTTGTAAGATCTGTATTAATTAAACAAACCTTTTTTATGAAAGAACATCGCTCAGATATATAAAAATACAAACGCAATTTTCTGAAAAAGTACTGAACAGTGCTGCGTCTCGTCTCCAAAGCATAATGCACAAGAACGAGTTCCACCAAAAAAAGACTCCATATTGCCTCACATCACACAGAAATTGCAGGTCTCCTGCTGTCTAATTCATAAAGTTTAGTTGTGCTATATTATGACTTCGGTGATCAACTTGTGATTAACCAAAATTACATAACCTCAATGTGGTAGCAGTAGACCAACTCCTGTATATGCTGCAAAGTTAAATTGAGTGAAATTGGAATTTTGTCAATTGAATCTCGTGTGTGCTAAAGAGATGGAGTTGCAAATCTGTCTAGCAGCAATGTAAAATGGTAGCACATATTGTTAATAAAGTAGGCTACTTCATACAAACAATAACGTTGTTTTCTTCACATAACGTTGAAGAGCTTTGCTCTCTACCTTGTGTGATGCTCGGGCACGGATTTCCTCTGTTTGTGGACAAAACTGATTGCGAGTTCTCAAATATACGCTGCTCACGCGCAAATTTTCTCTCGCTCTCAAATATGCACTGCTCACACACAAATTTTCTTGAGCGCTCTCAGAGATTATATGCAAACTCACAATTTGTGTCGTGTTCCCTCTTCCTTTCATGCTTTTTGATATGATTCATATTGCTGCACTGTTTAATAACAATAACCAAAATACTAAAATAGACGTACATATTAAATGTTTAATCTAATAAACCATAACATTTTTGGTTGTTTTATATGATAAGATATTTTCAGTTTCAAACACTTAAAGACAGAGAATAGACCAGTGGTGCCTCCCTGAAAATTTGCTTAAGGGGGGCCAGAAGAGGCCAGCTACGTCAGTGGCACCAATCAATCCACAATAATTTAGTGGCTGCTATTTATTTATTGAAATATTGCATTTTATTGCATTTATGTAAGTAGATTTAAATAAATAATGTCAACAGCAAAATCATATCGGGTTGGCCACAGGGGTGGCTAGAGTTTACACAGGGGTAACACCCCTTGTAAAGGGGATTACACCACTATAAGGCACCCCTGGAATAGATGTTGGATGTAAAGAATACATTTTATTTTAAAAGCATTTAAACAAAAACTAATGCAAGCAGAAATGTAACTGTGATAAAAATAAGGAAACGCTTGATAAGGTATTATAGCCTACTGTATTATTCACTCTTCAAATAAATCTCACTATCAATCTCATTTTATCATGGCAGCTAAAATAAAGTAAACTAGTGTCTGCTGGCTTCCACTTTGCTGATGAGATTGTGGAGGACATTTTCCATGTCATCCTCTTCATTTTGAGGAAAGCTGTGCCACAGGGCCCCTGAACACGTATATTGGCATGTACTGTGAAGAAGGAAACCATATCAACATTCTTGGAATAACCCTTCGCTAAGCCTCGCCCTCCTTAGTTACTGTTGCTACGCCTGTCAAGCTTTCATGCCTGGCACATCTATTACAGTGTGTATGCGCTTGTGTCAGACATTTCCAAGGATTTAATTAGTCATTTTTGGCATACAGGTGAGATATCTGAGAAAGCCAGACAAAAGAGGACTGCAGTATACATTACAGGGGTATATTCACAACATAATAGCAACTGATTAGAAAATAATTTTATCAAAATTGAAGCAAGGTTAGCCTAGCCACCTCATACGCTGAACATTCAACAGCATAGTTCATGCACAGCAGGAGAGGTGAAATTATAAAATAATCTAATAACCTAAGAAACTGATGGATTTGTGCCGAATATTGGCATCATTGACCCATAACAGTGTACAGTACCTATTACTGTCAGCATGTTTGTGTGCTCTTTATCCAGTTTTTATTCAAATTTGCAGTTAAGTGGAAGAAAAAAAAATTTAAATGCAAATCAAAGTATAAATAACAGAAGTGAACAAATAGATTTTTCCTACCAGCAAATATTAGTGTATGTATTTATATGCGTTACAATAGCGAGGGTTTAAACATAATATCGAGTGGAAAAAAAGAAAAAGACCGCTGGGAAACATAACCTGCTTTGTTTTTTTTCTTTTTTTTATAAGAAACACAGTTTAGATCTGTTTAGGATAAGAGGAGTGTGAGTTATTGCCACCTATCACTGAATGTGAATATCGAAAACAAAACCAACTTAGCTTAACTCCTTTACCGCACCTCACATAGCTTGATCTACGCTGGCATTTCTCCTCTTGGGCTTTGGTTTTGAAAAGGGAAAAAATCCCACCACCCAGTCCAAACTTTTAGGATAGCGGGTGTCAGATTTGCACAATCCAATTGCGCAACGATTTGGCTTGTCTCCCTCGCTCGAAAGCTTGACAGAGCCCCTGCCCGTAGCTACGATTGGTAAGCCGCGATTGGTGGGTGGCGGTTTTTGGGCGTGGCTTAGCGAAGGGTTTAACAGGAGGATCCCGTGAGAGCAAAAGCACTAAAGGTATGAGACGCCATCGTAAACAAAAGTCAAGCGAACGCAAAGAGACTGAATGCACGAGAGAGAGAAAGAGAGAGAGAGAGGTGTATGTTGTATGTGAGTGAGAGAGAGAGAGAGAGAGAGAGAGAGAGAGAAACCGAGTATTGGGACGCGAGTATTGGCTCGATCTCAAGTTCAAATTCAAATTCTCTCTGCGTTCGCTTGACTTTTGTCCACTCCGGCGCCTCATAGTAGTCACGTTGGATACTGTCGAATCAAAACAATCTACCGTGCTTTGATTGGATGTCATGCCGAAAGCGCGCATGCTCACACACACACGCGCACATGCTGTCACACACACACACACACACATACATAAACGGGGAGAGAGAGAGCGGTCCATGTCAATTATCTTTGGGCTTTTCATGGGAAGCAGCAAGTCTTTACAAGTCAATAGGGGCAAGTCCTAGTCAAAGTCCGAGTCATTTATGTTCAAGTCCAAGTCGAGTTGCAAGTCTTTTTATATTTTGTCAAGTCGAGTCTAAAGTCATCAAATTCATGACTCGAGTCTGACTCGAGTCCAAGTCACATGACTCGAGTCCACACCTCTGGTGCCTGGCCTTCTTTCTTCTGGGCTCCTTTGGCAGCGGCTCTTTACTGATGTCTACCTTGATATGGGGAGCGAGGCTGGACCCAGACCTGATCTCTGTGATGACCACACGTCCGTCAGGCATCTCTGTCTCCAGCAGTGCAGGCCGGTCCAGCTTCTCCCACAGCCGCTGCTTGATCTCCAAGCCTTGCTGTAGGCTGTATCTGCTACGGCGCCGCTTCTTCATGGTGGAGTCCATCACGCAGCGGTAGATGTGCTGGTACTCCTGCACACTCCGGCCGTGGATGGACAGCGGCTCCTCCTGCGGACACTCACCCACTGTGGAGACTGAGGCTGCGGGGCGCAGGACAGGAAGGACAGCCGCGTTCCTCAGGTGTTTGTCCTCCAGAGAAGTGTCCGACACGCAGCTGGAGGTGTCCGGCCTGGCCGCCGCTGCTGGCTCCTCACGGGAAGAGACGCGCTCCAGCAGGAAGCCCTTCAGGTGAGCAGGGACAGCTCTGGTTCTTCTTGAGCGCCTCAGCGTCATCATGAACAGCTTCAAAACAATTTCCAAAAGTAGACAAACTGATGAAATTCGCCAACAGGAGATTTGATAAGAGTTTTGAAGCGCGATCGAGACAGTTGTGTGGATGTTTAAGCCAACTCAGGTTGCCGTGGTGACAGAATGACGAGCGTCTTTTAAATGTACACAATAAGTGAAATCCGCATTAAGTCAATTAGAGCAGCACGAGCTGTATGTTTGTACAGTGCACTTCATTCAGTAATTAATTTGGTATTAAATACAGAAAAGATGATTATAATAATAGAGGGCCTATATCTAAATAAATAAATATTATCCCCGTTTTTATGTTTGACAATCGTCATATGTTTCATACATTTACACAAAAAAAAGTTTTATTAAACAGATATTCCCGAAAATAAGAGTTTGGTCACAAAACATGTTTAGGAATGCTAATATATTTAAATGATTATTTTTATTATTTAATTATTTTTTATTATTATTGAGTGAAAAGAAAAGAAATGCGTGATAGGACAGACATGGTGAAAGACCTCCCGCTATTTTCTTTAGACTTTTGTAACAAGAAAAATAAATTAAAATGATTAAAAAATAGTGTTAAATAGCATGACTTAATAATAACAATAATAATAATATCAATAGTAAATAAAAATGAGTAAATAAAAACATGTCTTTTTAATGTTTTTTTTTTTTTTAGGTTTTTAAATGACAAATTTAGGAAGAACAATTATTTTAACTGTGTTCATTTCTCTAATTAAGGATAAATGAAGATTGCGTCACTTTTGGAAGTCAAAGTTTGAGCATAAAGGAGTAAAATTAGCAGTAAAGAAAGGTGATAGAGATCTGGTAACATTTATCCCAGATATTTAAAACCAGATGTACACATCCTAAATTAAACCTCAGAGTCTTTAAGTTGCAGGGTTGAAGCATTAACAGAGTCACACTGACTCATATGAAAATAATTTTAAAACCAGAATATCAGCCGAATTTGGTTAAGAATGGAAATGATAGAAGGAATGGCAGCCCTCAAGTTACAGGCATAACAACAGGTCATCATCGGCATAAAATGGCTCAATAGCCAGAGCAAATATTAGAGGGGAAAGTGGACATCCCTGTCGCCTACCTCGGCCTAATTTAAAGTATTGTGAATGCATGCCTTACACTGACCTAGGACTGAGCATATAAGAGATGAATCCATGAAATAAAAGTTTTCTCAAAACCAAAGTTCTTAGGTACAGCAAAGAGGTACGGCCATTCAACTCTGTCAAATGCTTTTTCAGCATCAGGAGCAAATCCCAACTTCAGGGACAGCAAAAGAGCATATTCAAAAGAGTACGATCATTACAAAACAAATGTCTCCCTTTAAGAAAACCTGTTTGCTCTTCAGATATGAAGTATGGGAGAATCTTTTCAAGATAAATGTCAATATATTTAAATTCAAATGAAAAAAAAATACAAAAACTCAACTTCATTTGATATTTTATCATGTCTTGATTTTTCCTGTTTATTAAATTTTTTTCTTGCAACATATTAATCTGAGTCATTTTTGAACTGTGATTTAAAGGTTTCTTTGTGTTTGAATAAATCCAGTTTTAGCTTTGATACTGACTAAACTAATATACATGCACAAATATATTAATATAAAGCATCCTGTAAAAATATGAAAAATAAAAGAGATCTGTGAGGGGTGTATTTATGCTCAGCAAGTTTACACACAGGCATGGACAGTGTTTATGATACATTTATTTCAAATACATATTCCAAAAACAAAACAGTACTTTATCAATTGTATTTCATAGGGTTGATAAAAATGGCTGAATATTTTGTATTAAAATACTTTCTTCTATTTTTGTAGTTTCAAAAAACCATAAAGTACTTTGCAAGACGTCTACAATACATAATAACGACATGATAAAAACGCAGCCTCTGATTTGTGCTTTCTCAGTTATTTGCCTAAGCATGAGATCATAACACAACATATTTATGTTTAACAAGCTGGTCAATGCTTGGTGTCTCAGAAGGACTGGAATGAGGATGGTTAGTATATTAAGTTTATTTTCAGGAAGGCAGTCAACAGAAACACATGAAATACAACGCTGGATGGATGTTGGTATTACTAGAAGTAGATGCCAGATAACCAGGAACACAGGCGACCAAACACGGAGACTATGACAACCAGTCAGGGAACCAGGATAGACCACACTAGGAGAGAGACGCAGACACACAGAGGTGAGTAACTACTGAATATAGTATAGACCAGAGGTGCCCAAACTCATTCCTGGAGGGCCGATGTTCTGCAGATTTGAGCTTTAACCACAATTAAACACATCTGAACCAGCTAATCAAGCTCTATCTAGGTGTACTAGAAGCTTCCAGGCAGGTGTGTTGAGGCAAGGTGAAGCTGAACCATGTAGGGCTCTTCAGGACCGAGTTTAGGCACCCCTGATATTGACACTGACCGTAAGGATCATCATTGATACACTCATTGAAAATAGTAAACTGAGCAATGCTAAGGCCAGAAATATACGATGGCTGAGTAATGTACAATTCAGCATCTTTGCTTAAGAAATGAGATGGAATAAAATCTCAGTGCTGAAGAACAGGATGAGGAGCTTCAGAACATCCTTCAACTCAAGCCAGGTTTATGTGTCTAGTATTACTGTACTATTTACAATAATTATTGTTTCAAAGCAGCTTTACAAAAGGTCACATTACTGCATCACGATCAAATTAAGTTAAAATTAGGATCAAATTTAAGTTCTGATGTAGACATTGTTAACCTGCAGTCTTATAGCATATACGTGATGTCTATGTGTACATGTTTAATGAAGTGTATTTGTGTATTGAGTGTGTGTGGTGTCCATGAGTCCTCGATGGTTGGCATCATCTCTTCACAGGTCTTGGATCTCATCAGTGGTGCTGCATAATCTCTAGAAGCCTCAGGATAAACATCCCCAGGTAGAAATAGAGAACAAAGAAAACGATTAGCGTAGCTGCTGTTTGAATAAGTATTTGAACAAGAGATATTAAATGTCAATGTGAAAATGAAGTGCTATAAATGAAAGTAGCAGTTATAAAACCAATGAGCCTAGGACATTATCAGGAAGGTTATTCCAGAGTTTAGGAGCTATAAATGAGAAGACTCGACCTCCTTTAGTGGACTTTGCTATTCTGGGTACAACCAGAAGCCCTGAGTTTTGAGATCTTAAAGAGCGAGTTGGATTGTAGCAAGACAGAAGGTTGTATTAGATTAACAGGAGCTGGATTAGTGTCACAATTAGGGTGATGTTGTCATATTTTCATTTCCTGGTAAAAACTCAGGCTCTAACTGAAGATTATTAATGGAGGATCCCTGGCAACCAGCAAACAGAGCATTACAGTAATCCAGTCTAGAAGTCCTAAAAGCATGAACTGGCTTTTCTGCATCTGGCATAGATAACATGCTTCATCATAACTTAGTGATAATTCCCAACTGAAAGAAGATGTTTTTGTGGCATGGGAGTTATGGTTTTCAAAGGTTAAGTTGCTGTCTAATATAACTCCCAGATCTTTCACAGTAGAGCTAATACTAACTTTGTATCCCTCTGATTACAGGTCGAGTTCTAAGATCTGCTGTGTTCAGGATTTTGGCCCAATAAGTAATACTTCTGATTTGTCTGAATTTAAAGGAATGAAGTTGTTGGTCATCCAGTAAACATGTATATTGTAAACAGCAAAGGGCCTAAAACTTAAACTATCATAAAGCCTGTCCATGAAAACCTGTCAAATTTAAGCGATCTATGAGGATTTTTTGATTGACCTGAAGGATTCGGATTTATACCTTCCAATCCATCTCAGCATGGATCAACTTTTATCCTTTTCTCATCATCCTGTTTCTCATTATTTTTATTAAATATGACATATTGGATTATTTAATGAGTATTTAACTTTAAAATGATTTTAACTAATAAATAATTTAACACGCTGCTTTATGTAAGAATCGTCAGTGCATTTGCCTGTCTCTTTGTAACTTTTTCAGCAGCCACCAAACTAGGTCAAAGGTCACGGAGACCTCGAGTGAAACTGAAGTGCTTAGGACTGAGAGCAACTGTTTCTTATGTTATTTATAAGAGTTAATACTATCTAAAATGTCTAAAGTGATTTTCCAATTTTACGGTTAATTATTTTAAAGTGATTCTACTTTTTTATTCAAGATAGACTTTGAGTAGTAAGAGTATAATGTAGATTATACTGGTTTTTAACCAGTTTTGATAAAGACGACTGATAGTACACTCAGCCTTGGGTAATAAAAACAAGTTGTACTTTAAGTGTGTGTGTTCTATTTGATTGTGGATCCGTTTCACAGGTCTGGAGTCAGCTCTAAACAGTCTAGTGGATGTCTGACGTTTATGCTTAAGATATTGTTCAGAATTGTACGCACACACCCATGTGAAAATTTTCCTAGTCGATCTGTGTTATTAACCAATCGGGTTAGAACACCTATATGTGTTATGCAGTTAATGAGGTTATGTGAGAGTATAATTGTTCTGGATTCGTGATTGTAAGCAGAGCGGACCTGGGAACTCATTGCGAGTTTTGAAGCTGGCTTCTGCTGATGAAACTGCAAACTTTCTTCAGTAAACTTTATTTATTTATTTTCCTCTCTGATTCCGGCTCTTCTTCATCTGACAGACTGGTCATTCTTTGGGTTAAAACTGTAAATAATCCCCACAGACCTTAGTGCTGTATTCGACACAATCAAGTAAAACTAGTAATGAGGTGCAGCTTCTGTCAGCAGCAAAGAGTAAATCGTTGGTTATTTACAATAACGCAGTTTCTGTAGTATGATGAGGCCTGAACCCTGACTGAAACACTACAAAATCCAATTTTTTAGACATAAATGGAAGATTTGAAATGGGCCTATAGTTAGCTAAATTGCTGGCATCCAGTTGTGGTTTCTTAATAATAGGCTTAATAACAGCTATAGCTTGAAAGGGTTTGGAATATGGGCTAAAGTTAAAGAAGAGTTGAGACGTTATGAAGAGGTTCTCCTACTACAGGTAGCAACTCTCTTAGTGAGTTTGTTGGAATTGGCTCTAACATACATGTAGCTGGTTTAGACATATTTATAATTTATCAAGCTCTTCCTGTCCTATGATTTTGAAGTGCTGTAGATTATTTGGTCTAGTGGAATGTTTAATTGGCAGTTTATTCTGCTGTAGTGACCCCTGATATATAAGTGACTAAGCCAAAGGTGAAATGAATGAATGAATGAATGTTTAATGAATCTGAACTATAAGATGGTGCAGAAAGTTTAACATCTTCTATTTTCTGTCTGAATCCTTCTTTTTTTAAGTCATCACTACTAATTTGTGGTGGGAAATTTATTCTGACAAAGACCGATTATTTGTCAGTTTAGCAAAGCTGTTAAATAAAAATCTAGGATTGTTATGGTTATTCTCTATTAGTTTGTGAAGGTGCTCAGCCCTGGCGGATTTTAGAGCCTTTCTATAGCTGGACATACTTTGTACGCAGTTCTAAAGACCTCTAATAGTTTGTTTTTTCCAGTTATGTTCAAGGGTACGAGTTGCTGTTTTGAGAGTGCGAGTATGACGGTTATACCATGATGTAGTTTTATTCTCTCTAGCCTTTTTTTAATTTGATAAGTGCCACAGTATTTAGTGTGTTAATGAAGATAGCATCCATGCTGCTAGTTACTACATCAAGGTCACTTGTGTTTGCGGGTGCACTTAGAAATAGAGAAAGATCAGGTATGTTATTCATAAATTTGTCTTTAGTGGACGGAACGATAATTCTACCAGGGCGATATATCTGTGCAGATTTGCTCATTTCAGGTAAACACAGCTTATATATTAAGAGGTAGTGATCTGTTACATCATTACTTTGTGGTGTAATGTTTACATCAATGACCTCAATTCCATGAGACAAAATTAGATCTAGTGTATTCTTATTAGATGTTTTCTTGAATACATAGTAAATTTACTTCTTAATCTAAAAGTATGAGGAACAGACACAGTTTCTATAGGGTGAGACACATTTCTGGGATTTTAGTGGGACAAGCAAAAGTCTATATGGCTGAAATGTGAATTTTCACTCACAAGTCAAACAGAACGAAGCATCCTGGAGATGTTGTCAGACAGGAGTTCAGCTCCAGCTCTGCGAGAGTGCAGACCATCTGCACGGAAAAGCCGAGGATGCTCCCAGAAAACATTCCAAATATTAGCAAAGAGCAGCTTCTGTTCATCACACCATGTTAACAGCCATTCATTCAGAGCAAAAGGTCTACTGAACCTTACATTTTCTCAGCGGTGAGTAGGAAGAGTTGCAGAAATGATGATCTGTGTAGCTGGTTGAAGTGCATCAGACCATCTCGGTCAGGCTCCAAAAGTCCCTCTTCAGGATCTTCGTCTGCTGCAGCCTGGTGTCGTTCATCCCCACGTGCAGGACGACAGTTTCAATGTTCTCGCCAGCACTCAGGATATCGGATACCTTAGCAGAAACATCCTTAGCACAAGCAATAGAAAAGCAGTGATTGCGTACATTATTACCCTTAGTGGATGCAGCACAGAGATGTCGCAACGATTGAATGACAGAGGATTGCGACGTCGTGTCCTGTCTCACAGAGGTGGGGGGAAAACGGTTCTCTGTGAGAATCTCAAACACTGGAGGTGGCGGTGGAGGAGAGACCCTGCCCTGAGTCCTGGCTCGTGTCTACCACTGCTGCACCCAGGGGCTGCGGTGGCCTGGTACTGAAGTGAACAACACCTGGGCGTGCCGTGTCCCTGATAAACTGGGCCTGGACAGAGAAACACACGGGGCTGAGGTGGAAGAAGTGTTGAGATTGTATCGCACACTTACGTCAGATGAGCGAGCAGCAGCCTGAGAGACGTCAAGCAAGGTTCGTTGTTCTCGGAGCTGTACTAGTTTCATCTCGAGGTCACAGATCTGTGCTTCCACTGCCTCCAGCTCCAGCTCCAACCCCTCCACCGATGCTTCTCCTGCACTCAAAGAAAAACACACAAGTGACATTGTACAGGGTGAAGAGCCAAGACAGTAAGTGAAAGAAGCTAATAACTTTAGTTGGCTAGTGATGCTATCAGGCTAAAGCAAGAATCTCTGGAATCTCATTTGTTTGTAATATAAATTAAATTAAACAAGGAAAATAGTAATGAATATGGATTTATTTTATGATAAAAATGGAAATTAATAACCCACACGACAGAGCTAAAAACACTGGCAATGAGGCACTGTAACAACAAGAATCAGTGACAGTGAATGAGGAGCCACCTGGTGCTGCATCAGTGTTGAGTTGAGTGCAGGTGAGTAGAGATCCAGTATCTGGACTGCAGGTGCTCCACAAACTCAGCAGCAGCAGCAGGGCTTCCAAAAGTACTGCTCTCCACTTCCTGTCTGAGGAACTTCTTCCTGCGCACAAGAGCATTTGTGTTGCTGTAGAATTCAGCAGAACTATTTTGGGAGTATCATAACTAAAACCTTAATATGTGTAATAAAAAATAATATCTTTTTAACTTTTATTTAATGTTTAAAATGCAAATCCAATTACATTCACTTTATTTGGTAAACAAAGCAAGTCTCTCATATATTATATCTACTAAAAGACAAAAAATATTACTTTACAAAGTGCACTGTACATAGTTCAGATGAATATTTTTAAATTAGTCAATAATATTACTGTAATTATTTTAAAAACTGAATAAATACAGATTTACACACTTTTACTCGAGTAAATAAACAGAATTAATGATGGGCTAAAAGTCTGCGGAAATCTGCAGAAAATCTGAGGAAAAAAATCTGCGAAATTCTGCGACCGCAGATTCCGTGTGGGCCTAGTAAAAACTAATAGTAGCAGTAATATAGTAATAATAATATCAAGGTCAATAATAATTCTTAAATGAAAACTCTGAACTCAGATCTTCTGCTCATGGCCACTCAGAGATTTGAGAATGTTGTAAATTAGGTCAAAATTTCCTTTTGTATTTAAAAATGAAAAAAGTACTGAGAATTGTGTAAAACATTACCTTAAAGGCCACATGAGATCTTGTGTGTTTCTACTTTCTGAATGACTCTGAATGTTTTAAACAGTCCAGACAGCGCTTTACTTCATTGTTGAATGATTCAGTTGTTTGACCAAATCGTCTCACTCAATAGACATTATGACCACCTACTGGAAGATTTACATTCTGATTTTCAGGATTATTTTCATTTTAAAAATCTGAATTTCATATTAAAATGCAAAAAAGTGCAATAAACTTTTGTTTAATAAAGGGATAATTCACACACACAAAATCATTTTGTCATCATTTACACACTTTTGTGCCGTTTAAATCTGTATGAATTTCTTTGTATTGTAGATTATTTTTGTAAATGTTTACTTGCTTCTTTTCACATTTATTACAATAATGAACTGAAGTCTTCTTTCGGTGGTCATTTCTGAGTCAATTTTATATCATTAAACATGGAATTTTCTCAATAATTTGCATCAATTCAATTCAGGATGACCAATAATAACTGTTCAGTGGTCACTAATTTTTATTTTACCACAGGGCCATGAGTGTTACATGTTTGATGATATAATCCATTAATTTCATTCATGTGTTTTAGTAAAAGTAGACTTGCCTATTTCAAAACATTGAAAAAGTATATTTTTTCCAAAAATTTAAAATATTCTTTAAATTAAGGTAAATAATTTTTTACCAGTAGTTATTTAATTAGTAAGATTTTTTTTCTTATTTATTGTCTGTGTGTGTGTGTGTGTGTGTGTGTGTGTGTGTGTGTGTGTGTGTGTGTGTGTGTGTGTGTGTGTGTGTGTGTGTGTGTGTGTGTGTGTCTGTGTGTGTGTGTGTGTGTGTGTGTGTGTCTGTGTGTGTGTGTGTGTGTGTATGTGTGTGTGTGTATGTGTATATGTGTATATGTGTGTGTGTGTGTGTGTGTGTGTGTGTGTATGTTTATGTGTGTGTGTGTGTATGTGTGAGTATGAGAGAGAGAGTGTGTGAGAGAGAGAGAGAGTGTGAGAGAGATTTTGAAGTTGACATCTTCTGTCTGGAGCATCAGGCCATCTTCTGCTGTCCAGAATCAGATGGTTTGTCTTGGTCGGGCATCTCAGCTGAGACCTGTCCACTATGGGTGACCCTACCGGTAGCTGTGAAGTACCAGTGGCGTAGCTCTCAGCATCACTGATGCACACAAGCCCTCACAGCACGTCAAGCTGCAAACCGTGTGAGGGACCCTAACCTACCCTAACCCAACAGCCAACACTAACAACCCTAACAACCACTAATGATCCAAAAACCACTCAGAGGAGACCAGCAGCACGCAAGAAACCGCCAAGAAAACCTTGCTAAACGCATGTCAACGTCCAAAAGAACCCAAGAGCCGAATCAACAGCACCGACAATCACCAAAACATCCAGCAATGTGATGAAAGCATGAATGAAAAGTCCTTTTGAATGCATTGCAAACTTATTCTATAACTATATACAATATATACATATGTACATACGTGCTCTTGATCCTCCATCTGGCACTAGGGTGGCTCAGTGCCTGGCCTTCTTTCTTCTGGGCTCCTTTGGCAGCGGCTCTTTACTGATGTCTACCTTGATATGGGGAGCGAGGCTGGACCCAGACCTGATCTCTGTGATGACCACACGTCCGTCAGGCATCTCTGTCTCCAGCAGTGCAGGCCGGTCCAGCTTCTCCCACAGCCGCTGCTTGATCTCCAAGCCTTGCTGTAGGCTGTATCTGCTACGGCGCCGCTTCTTCATGGTGGAGTCCATCACGCAGCGGTAGATGTGCTGGTACTCCTGCACACTCCGGCCGTGGATGGACAGCGGCTCCTCCTGCCGACACTCACCCACTGTGGAGACTGAGGCTGCGGGGCGCAGGACTGGAAGGACAGCCGCGTTCCTCAGGTGTTTGTCCTCCAGAGAAGTGTCCGACACGCAGCTGGAGGTGTCCGGCCTGGCCGCCGCTGCTGACTCCTCACGGGAAGAGACGCGCTCCAGCAGGAAGCCCTTCAGGTGAGCAGGGACAGCTCTGGTTCTTCTTGAGCGCCTCAGAGTCATCATGAACAGCTTCAAAACAATTTCCAAAAGTAGACAAACTGATGAAATTCGCCAAAAGGAGATTTGATAAGAGTTTTGAAGCGCGATCGAGACAGTTGTGTGGATGTTTAAGCCAACTCAAGTTGCCGTGGTGACAGAATGACGAGCGTCTTTTAAATGTACACAATAAGTGAAATCCGCATTAAGTCAATTAGAGCAGCACGAGCTGTATGTTTGTACAGTGCACTTAATTCAGTAATTAATTTGGTATTAAATACAGAAAATATGATTATTTATAATAATAGAGGGCCTATATCTAAATAAATAAATATTATCCCCGTTTTTGTTTATTATGATGTTTTTACTTTTGAACTTTGAACTTGAAAATCGTCATATGTTTCATACATTTACACAAAAGAGTTTTATTAAACAGATATTCCCGAAAATAAGAGTTTGGTCACCAAACATGTTTAGGAATGATAATACATTTAAATGATTATTTTTATTATTTATTTATATTTATATTATTTATTTATTTATTTTTTATTTTATTGAGTGAAAAGAAAAGAAATGCGTGATAGGACAGACATGGTGAAAGACCTCCCGCTATTTTCTTTAAACTTTTGTAACAAGAAAAATAAATGAAAATGATTAAAAAATAATGTTAAATAGCATGACTGAATAATAATAATAACACCAACAACAATAATAATATCAATAGTAAATAAAAATGAGTAAATAAAAACATGTATTTTTAATGTTTTTTTAAGTTTTTAAATGATAAATTTAGGAAGAACAATTATTTTAACTGTGTTCATTTCTCTAATTAAGGATAAATGAAGATTGTGTCACCTTTGGAAGTCAAAGTTTGAGCATAAATGAGTAAAATTAGCAGTAAAGAAAGGTGATAGAGATCTGGTAACATTTATCCCAGATATTTAAAACCAGATGTACACATCCTAAATTAAACCTCAGAGTCTTTAAGTTGCAGGGTTGAAGCATTAACAGAGTCACACTGACTCATATGAAAATTAATTTTAAAACCAGAAAATCAGCCGAATTTGGTTAAGAATGGAAATGATAGAAGGAATGGCAGCCATCAAGTTACAGGCATAACAACAGGTCATCATCGGCATAAAATGGCTCAATAGCCAGAGCAAATATTAGAGGGGAGAGTGGACATCCGCGTATGTCGTCTACCTCGGCCTAATTTAAAGTATTGTGAATGCATGCCATATACACTGACCTAAGACTGAGCATATAAGAGATGAATCCATGAAATAAAAGTTCTCTCATAACCAAAGTTCTTAGGTACAGCAAAGAGGTACGGCCATTCAACTCTGTCAAATGCTTTTTCAGCATCAGGAGCAAATCCCAACTTCAGGGACAGCAAAAGAGCATATTCAAAAGAGTACGATCATTACAAAACAAATGTCTCCCTTTAAGAAAACCTGTTTGCTCTTCAGATATGAAGTATGGGAGAATCTTTTCAAGATAAATGTCAATATATTTAAATTCAAATGAAAAAAAAATACAAAAACTCAACTTCATTTGATATTTTATCATGTCTTGATTTTTCCTGTTTATTAAATTATTTTCTTCCAACATATTAATCTGAGTCATTTTTGAACTGTGATTTAAAGGTTTCTTTGTGTTTGAATAATTCCAGTTTTAGCTTTGATACTGACTAAACTAATATACATGCACAAATATATTAATATAAAGCATCCTGTAAAAATATGAAAAATAAAAGAGATCTGTGAGGGGTGTATTTATGCTCAGCATGTTTACACACAGGCATGGACAGTATTTGACACATTTATTTCAAATACATATTTCAAAAACAAAACAGTACTTGGATGGTTAGTATATTAAGTTTATTTTCAGGATGGCAGTCAACAGAAACACATGAAATACAACGCTGGATGGATGTTGGTATTACTAGAAGTAGATGCCGAATAACCAGGAACACAGGCGACCAAACACGGACACTACATGACAACCAGTCAGGGAACCAGGATAGACCACACTAGGAGAGAGACGCAGACACTGGAGATCACAAGGTAAGAGGAGAGGTGAGTAACTACTGAATATAGTATAGACCAGGGGTGCCCAAACTCATTCCTGGAGGGCCGATGTTCTGCAGATTTGAGCTTTAACCACAATTAAACACATCTGAACCAGCTAATCAAGCTCTATCTAGGTGTACTAGAAGCTTCCAGGCAGGTGTGTTGAGGCAAGGTGAAGCTGAACTATGTAGGGCTCTTCAGGACCGAGTTTAGGCACCCCTGATATTGACACTGACCGTAAGGATCATCATTGATACACTCATTGAAAATAGTAAACTGAGCAATGCTAAGGCCAGAAATATACGATGGCTGAGTAATGTACAATTCAGCATCTTTGCTTAAGAAATGAGATGGAATAAAATCTCAGTGCTGAAGAACAGGATGAGGAGCTTCAGATCATCCTTCAACTCAAGCCAGGTTTATGTGTCTAGTATTACTGTACTATTTACAATAATTATTGTTTCAAAGCAGCTTTACAAAAGGTCACATTACTGCATCACAATCAAATTAAGTTAAAATTAGGATCAAATTTAAGTTCTGATGTAGACATTGTTAACCTGCAGTCTTATAGCATATACGTGATGTCTATGTGTACATGTTTAATGAAGTGTATTTGTGTATTGAGTGTGTGTGGTGTCCATGAGTCCTCGATGGTTGGCATCATCTCTTCACAGGTCTTGGATCTCATCAGTGGTGCTGCATAATCTCTAGAAGCCTCAGGATAAACATCCCCAGGTAGAAATAGAGAACAAAGAAAACGATTAGCGTAGCTGCTGTTTGAATAAGTATTTGAACAAGAGATATTAAATGTCAATGTGAAAATGAAGTGCTATAAATGAAAGTAGCAGTTATAAAACCAATGAGCCTAGGACATTATCAGGAAGGTTATTCCAGAGTTTAGGAGCTATAAATGAGAAGACTCGACCTCCTTTAGTGGACTTTGCTATTCTGGGTACAACCAGAAGCCCTGAGTTTTGAGATCTTAAAGAGCGAGTTGGATTGTAGCAAGACAGAAGGTTGTATTAGATTAACAGGAGCTGGATTAGTGTCACAATTAGGGTGATGTTGTCATATTTTCATTTCCTGGTAAAAACTCAGGCTCTAACTGAAGATTATTAATGGAGGATCCCTGGCAACCAGCAAACAGAGCATTACAGTAATCCAGTCTAGAAGTCCTAAAAGCATGAACTGGCTTTTCTGCATCTGGCATAGATAACATGCTTCATCATAACTTAGTGATAATTCCCAACTGAAAGAAGATGTTTTTGTGGCATGGGAGTTATGGTTTTCAAAGGTTAAGTTGCTGTCTAATATAACTCCCAGATCTTTCACAGTAGAGCTAATACTAACTTTGTATCCCTCTGATTACAGGTCGAGTTCTAAGATCTGCTGTGTTCAGGATTTTGGCCCAATAAGTAATACTTCTGATTTGTCTGAATTTAAAGGAATGAAGTTGTTGGTCATCCAGTAAACATGTATATTGTAAACAGCAAAGGGCCTAAAACTTAAACTATCATAAAGCCTGTCCATGAAAACCTGTCAAATTTAAGCGATCTATGAGGATTTTTTGATTGACCTGAAGGATTCGGATTTATACCTTCCAATCCATCTCAGCATGGATCAACTTTTATCCTTTTCTCATCATCCTGTTTCTCATTATTTTTATTAAATATGACATATTGGATTATTTAATGAGTATTTAACTTTAAAATGATTTTAACTAATAAATAATTTAACACGCTGCTTTATGTAAGAATCGTCAGTGCATTTGCCTGTCTCTTTGTAACTTTTTCAGCAGCCACCAAACTAGGTCAAAGGTCACGGAGACCTCGAGTGAAACTGAAGTGCTTAGGACTGAGAGCAACTGTTTCTTATGTTATTTATAAGAGTTAATACTATCTAAAATGTCTAAAGTGATTTTCCAATTTTACGGTTAATTATTTTAAAGTGATTCTACTTTTTTATTCAAGATAGACTTTGAGTAGTAAGAGTATAATGTAGATTATACTGGTTTTTAACCAGTTTTGATAAAGACGACTGATAGTACACTCAGCCTTGGGTAATAAAAACAAGTTGTACTTTAAGTGTGTGTGTTCTATTTGATTGTGGATCCGTTTCACAGGTCTGGAGTCAGCTCTAAACAGTCTAGTGGATGTCTGACGTTTATGCTTAAGATATTGTTCAGAATTGTACGCACACACCCATGTGAAAATTTTCCTAGTCGATCTGTGTTATTAACCAATCGGGTTAGAACACCTATATGTGTTATGCAGTTAATGAGGTTATGTGAGAGTATAATTGTTCTGGATTCGTGATTGTAAGCAGAGCGGACCTGGGAACTCATTGCGAGTTTTGAAGCTGGCTTCTGCTGATGAAACTGCAAACTTTCTTCAGTAAACTTTATTTATTTATTTTCCTCTCTGATTCCGGCTCTTCTTCATCTGACAGACTGGTCATTCTTTGGGTTAAAACTGTAAATAATCCCCACAGACCTTAGTGCTGTATTCGACACAATCAAGTAAAACTAGTAATGAGGTGCAGCTTCTGTCAGCAGCAAAGAGTAAATCGTTGGTTATTTACAATAACGCAGTTTCTGTAGTATGATGAGGCCTGAACCCTGACTGAAACACTACAAAATCCAATTTTTTAGACATAAATGGAAGATTTGAAATGGGCCTATAGTTAGCTAAATTGCTGGCATCCAGTTGTGGTTTCTTAATAATAGGCTTAATAACAGCTATAGCTTGAAAGGGTTTGAAATATGGGCTAAAGATAAAGAAGAGTTGAGACGTTATGAAGAGGTTCTCCTACTACAGGTAGCAACTCTCTTAGTGAGTTTGTTGGAATTGGCTCTAACATACATGTAGCTGGTTTAGACATATTTATAATTTATCAAGCTCTTCCTGTCCTATGATTTTGAAGTGCTGTAGATTATTTGGTCTAGTGGAATGTTTAATTGGCAGTTTATTCTGCTGTAGTGACCCCTGATATATAAGTGACTAAGCCAAAGGTGAAATGAATGAATGAATGAATGTTTAATGAATCTGAACTATAAGATGGTGCAGAAAGTTTAACATCTTCTATTTTCTGTCTGAATCCTTCTTTTTTTAAGTCATCACTACTAATTTGTGGTGGGAAATTTATTCTGACAAAGACCGATTATTTGTCAGTTTAGCAAAGCTGTTAAATAAAAATCTAGGATTGTTATGGTTATTCTCTATTAGTTTGTGAAGGTGCTCAGCCCTGGCGGATTTTAGAGCCTTTCTATAGCTGGACATACTTTGTACGCAGTTCTAAAGACCTCTAATAGTTTGTTTTTTCCAGTTATGTTCAAGGGTACGAGTTGCTGTTTTGAGAGTGCGAGTATGACGGTTATACCATGATGTAGTTTTATTCTCTCTAGCCTTTTTTTAATTTGATAAGTGCCACAGTATTTAGTGTGTTAATGAAGATAGCATCCATGCTGCTAGTTACTACATCAAGGTCACTTGTGTTTGCGGGTGCACTTAGAAATAGAGAAAGATCAGGTATGTTATTCATAAATTTGTCTTTAGTGGACGGAACGATAATTCTACCAGGGCGATATATCTGTGCAGATTTGCTCATTTCAGGTAAACACAGCTTATATATTAAGAGGTAGTGATCTGTTACATCATTACTTTGTGGTGTAATGTTTACATCAATGACCTCAATTCCATGAGACAAAATTAGATCTAGTGTATTCTTATTAGATGTTTTCTTGAATACATAGTAAATTTACTTCTTAATCTAAAAGTATGAGGAACAGACACAGTTTCTATAGGGTGAGACACATTTCTGGGATTTTAGTGGGACAAGCAAAAGTCTATATGGCTGAAATGTGAATTTTCACTCACAAGTCAAACAGAACGAAGCATCCTGGAGATGTTGTCAGACAGGAGTTCAGCTCCAGCTCTGCGAGAGTGCAGACCATCTGCACGGAAAAGCCGAGGATGCTCCCAGAAAACATTCCAAATATTAGCAAAGAGCAGCTTCTGTTCATCACACCATGTTAACAGCCATTCATTCAGAGCAAAAGGTCTACTGAACCTTACATTTTCTCAGCGGTGAGTAGGAAGAGTTGCAGAAATGATGATCTGTGTAGCTGGTTGAAGTGCATCAGACCATCTCGGTCAGGCTCCAAAAGTCCCTCTTCAGGATCTTCGTCTGCTGCAGCCTGGTGTCGTTCATCCCCACGTGCAGGACGACAGTTTCAATGTTCTCGCCAGCACTCAGGATATCGGATACCTTAGCAGAAACATCCTTAGCACAAGCAATAGAAAAGCAGTGATTGCGTACATTATTACCCTTAGTGGATGCAGCACAGAGATGTCGCAACGATTGAATGACAGAGGATTGCGACGTCGTGTCCTGTCTCACAGAGGTGGGGGGAAAACGGTTCTCTGTGAGAATCTCAAACACTGGAGGTGGCGGTGGAGGAGAGACCCTGCCCTGAGTCCTGGCTCGTGTCTACCACTGCTGCACCCAGGGGCTGCGGTGGCCTGGTACTGAAGTGAACAACACCTGGGCGTGCCGTGTCCCTGATAAACTGGGCCTGGACAGAGAAACACACGGGGCTGAGGTGGAAGAAGTGTTGAGATTGTATCGCACACTTACGTCAGATGAGCGAGCAGCAGCCTGAGAGACGTCAAGCAAGGTTCGTTGTTCTCGGAGCTGTACTAGTTTCATCTCGAGGTCACAGATCTGTGCTTCCACTGCCTCCAGCTCCAGCTCCAACCCCTCCACCGATGCTTCTCCTGCACTCAAAGAAAAACACACAAGTGACATTGTACAGGGTGAAGAGCCAAGACAGTAAGTGAAAGAAGCTAATAACTTTAGTTGGCTAGTGATGCTATCAGGCTAAAGCAAGAATCTCTGGAATCTCATTTGTTTGTAATATAAATTAAATTAAACAAGGAAAATAGTAATGAATATGGATTTATTTTATGATAAAAATGGAAATTAATAACCCACACGACAGAGCTAAAAACACTGGCAATGAGGCACTGTAACAACAAGAATCAGTGACAGTGAATGAGGAGCCACCTGGTGCTGCATCAGTGTTGAGTTGAGTGCAGGTGAGTAGAGATCCAGTATCTGGACTGCAGGTGCTCCACAAACTCAGCAGCAGCAGCAGGGCTTCCAAAAGTACTGCTCTCCACTTCCTGTCTGAGGAACTTCTTCCTGCGCACAAGAGCATTTGTGTTGCTGTAGAATTCAGCAGAACTATTTTGGGAGTATCATAACTAAAACCTTAATATGTGTAATAAAAAATAATATCTTTTTAACTTTTATTTAATGTTTAAAATGCAAATCCAATTACATTCACTTTATTTGGTAAACAAAGCAAGTCTCTCATATATTATATCTACTAAAAGACAAAAAATATTACTTTACAAAGTGCACTGTACATAGTTCAGATGAATATTTTTAAATTAGTCAATAATATTACTGTAATTATTTTAAAAACTGAATAAATACAGATTTACACACTTTTACTCGAGTAAATAAACAGAATTAATGATGGGCTAAAAGTCTGCGGAAATCTGCAGAAAATCTGAGGAAAAAAATCTGCGAAATTCTGCGACCGCAGATTCCGTGTGGGCCTAGTAAAAACTAATAGTAGCAGTAATATAGTAATAATAATATCAAGGTCAATAATAATTCTTAAATGAAAACTCTGAACTCAGATCTTCTGCTCATGGCCACTCAGAGATTTGAGAATGTTGTAAATTAGGTCAAAATTTCCTTTTGTATTTAAAAATGAAAAAAGTACTGAGAATTGTGTAAAACATTACCTTAAAGGCCACATGAGATCTTGTGTGTTTCTACTTTCTGAATGACTCTGAATGTTTTAAACAGTCCAGACAGCGCTTTACTTCATTGTTGAATGATTCAGTTGTTTGACCAAATCGTCTCACTCAATAGACATTATGACCACCTACTGGAAGATTTACATTCTGATTTTCAGGATTATTTTCATTTTAAAAATCTGAATTTCATATTAAAATGCAAAAAAGTGCAATAAACTTTTGTTTAATAAAGGGATAATTCACACACACAAAATCATTTTGTCATCATTTACACACTTTTGTGCCGTTTAAATCTGTATGAATTTCTTTGTATTGTAGATTATTTTTGTAAATGTTTACTTGCTTCTTTTCACATTTATTACAATAATGAACTGAAGTCTTCTTTCGGTGGTCATTTCTGAGTCAATTTTATATCATTAAACATGGAATTTTCTCAATAATTTGCATCAATTCAATTCAGGATGACCAATAATAACTGTTCAGTGGTCACTAATTTTTATTTTACCACAGGGCCATGAGTGTTACATGTTTGATGATATAATCCATTAATTTCATTCATGTGTTTTAGTAAAAGTAGACTTGCCTATTTCAAAACATTGAAAAAGTATATTTTTTCCAAAAATTTAAAATATTCTTTAAATTAAGGTAAATAATTTTTTACCAGTAGTTATTTAATTAGTAAGATTTTTTTTCTTATTTATTGTCTGTGTGTGTGTGTGTGTGTGTGTGTGTGTGTGTGTGTGTGTGTGTGTGTGTGTGTGTGTGTGTGTGTGTGTGTGTGTGTGTGTGTCTGTGTGTGTGTGTGTGTGTGTATGTGTGTGTGTGTATGTGTATATGTGTATATGTGTGTGTGTGTGTGTGTGTGTGTATGTTTATGTGTGTGTGTGTGTATGTGTGAGTATGAGAGAGAGAGTGTGTGAGAGAGAGAGAGAGTGTGAGAGAGATTTTGAAGTTGACATCTTCTGTCTGGAGCATCAGGCCATCTTCTGCTGTCCAGAATCAGATGGTTTGTCTTGGTCGGGCATCTCAGCTGAGACCTGTCCACTATGGGTGACCCTACCGGTAGCTGTGAAGTACCAGTGGCGTAGCTCTCAGCATCACTGATGCACACAAGCCCTCACAGCACGTCAAGCTGCAAACCGTGTGAGGGACCCTAACCTACCCTAACCCAACAGCCAACGCTAACAACCCTAACAACCACTAATGATCCAAAAACCACTCAGAGGAGACCAGCAACACGCAAGAAACCGCCAAGAAAACCTTGCTAAACGCATGTCAACGTCCAAAAGAACCCAAGAGCCGAATCAACAGCACCGACAATCACCAAAACATCGAGCAATGTGATGAAAGCATGAATGAAAAGTCCTTTTGAATGCATTGCAAACTTATTCTATAACTATATACAATATATACATATGTACATACGTGCTCTTGATCCTCCATCTGGCACTAGGGTGGCTCAGTGCCTGGCCTTCTTTCTTCTGGGCTCCTTTGGCAGCGGCTCTTTACTGATGTCTACCTTGATATGGGGAGCGAGGCTGGACCCAGACCTGATCTCTGTGATGACCACACGTCCGTCAGGCATCTCTGTCTCCAGCAGTGCAGGCCGGTCCAGCTTCTCCCACAGCCGCTGCTTGATCTCCAAGCCTTGCTGTAGGCTGTATCTGCTACGGCGCCGCTTCTTCATGGTGGAGTCCATCACGCAGCGGTAGATGTGCTGGTACTCCTGCACACTCCGGCCGTGGATGGACAGCGGCTCCTCCTGCCGACACTCACCCACTGTGGAGACTGAGGCTGCGGGGCGCAGGACTGGAAGGACAGCCGCGTTCCTCAGGTGTTTGTCCTCCAGAGAAGTGTCCGACACGCAGCTGGAGGTGTCCGGCCTGGCCGCCGCTGCTGACTCCTCACGGGAAGAGACGCGCTCCAGCAGGAAGCCCTTCAGGTGAGCAGGGACAGCTCTGGTTCTTCTTGAGCGCCTCAGAGTCATCATGAACAGCTTCAAAACAATTTCCAAAAGTAGACAAACTGATGAAATTCGCCAAAAGGAGATTTGATAAGAGTTTTGAAGCGCGATCGAGACAGTTGTGTGGATGTTTAAGCCAACTCAAGTTGCCGTGGTGACAGAATGACGAGCGTCTTTTAAATGTACACAATAAGTGAAATCCGCATTAAGTCAATTAGAGCAGCACGAGCTGTATGTTTGTACAGTGCACTTAATTCAGTAATTAATTTGGTATTAAATACAGAAAATATGATTATTTATAATAATAGAGGGCCTATATCTAAATAAATAAATATTATCCCCGTTTTTGTTTATTATGATGTTTTTACTTTTGAACTTTGAACTTGAAAATCGTCATATGTTTCATACATTTACACAAAAGAGTTTTATTAAACAGATATTCCCGAAAATAAGAGTTTGGTCACCAAACATGTTTAGGAATGATAATACATTTAAATGATTATTTTTATTATTTATTTATATTTATATTATTTATTTATTTATTTTTTATTTTATTGAGTGAAAAGAAAAGAAATGCGTGATAGGACAGACATGGTGAAAGACCTCCCGCTATTTTCTTTAAACTTTTGTAACAAGAAAAATAAATGAAAATGATTAAAAAATAATGTTAAATAGCATGACTGAATAATAATAATAACACCAACAACAATAATAATATCAATAGTAAATAAAAATGAGTAAATAAAAACATGTATTTTTAATGTTTTTTTAAGTTTTTAAATGATAAATTTAGGAAGAACAATTATTTTAACTGTGTTCATTTCTCTAATTAAGGATAAATGAAGATTGTGTCACCTTTGGAAGTCAAAGTTTGAGCATAAATGAGTAAAATTAGCAGTAAAGAAAGGTGATAGAGATCTGGTAACATTTATCCCAGATATTTAAAACCAGATGTACACATCCTAAATTAAACCTCAGAGTCTTTAAGTTGCAGGGTTGAAGCATTAACAGAGTCACACTGACTCATATGAAAATTAATTTTAAAACCAGAAAATCAGCCGAATTTGGTTAAGAATGGAAATGATAGAAGGAATGGCAGCCATCAAGTTACAGGCATAACAACAGGTCATCATCGGCATAAAATGGCTCAATAGCCAGAGCAAATATTAGAGGGGAGAGTGGACATCCGCGTATGTCGTCTACCTCGGCCTAATTTAAAGTATTGTGAATGCATGCCATATACACTGACCTAAGACTGAGCATATAAGAGATGAATCCATGAAATAAAAGTTCTCTCATAACCAAAGTTCTTAGGTACAGCAAAGAGGTACGGCCATTCAACTCTGTCAAATGCTTTTTCAGCATCAGGAGCAAATCCCAACTTCAGGGACAGCAAAAGAGCATATTCAAAAGAGTACGATCATTACAAAACAAATGTCTCCCTTTAAGAAAACCTGTTTGCTCTTCAGATATGAAGTATGGGAGAATCTTTTCAAGATAAATGTCAATATATTTAAATTCAAATGAAAAAAAAATACAAAAACTCAACTTCATTTGATATTTTATCATGTCTTGATTTTTCCTGTTTATTAAATTATTTTCTTCCAACATATTAATCTGAGTCATTTTTGAACTGTGATTTAAAGGTTTCTTTGTGTTTGAATAATTCCAGTTTTAGCTTTGATACTGACTAAACTAATATACATGCACAAATATATTAATATAAAGCATCCTGTAAAAATATGAAAAATAAAAGAGATCTGTGAGGGGTGTATTTATGCTCAGCATGTTTACACACAGGCATGGACAGTATTTGACACATTTATTTCAAATACATATTTCAAAAACAAAACAGTACTTGGATGGTTAGTATATTAAGTTTATTTTCAGGATGGCAGTCAACAGAAACACATGAAATACAACGCTGGATGGATGTTGGTATTACTAGAAGTAGATGCCGAATAACCAGGAACACAGGCGACCAAACACGGACACTACATGACAACCAGTCAGGGAACCAGGATAGACCACACTAGGAGAGAGACGCAGACACTGGAGATCACAAGGTAAGAGGAGAGGTGAGTAACTACTGAATATAGTATAGACCAGGGGTGCCCAAACTCATTCCTGGAGGGCCGATGTTCTGCAGATTTGAGCTTTAACCACAATTAAACACATCTGAACCAGCTAATCAAGCTCTATCTAGGTGTACTAGAAGCTTCCAGGCAGGTGTGTTGAGGCAAGGTGAAGCTGAACTATGTAGGGCTCTTCAGGACCGAGTTTAGGCACCCCTGATATTGACACTGACCGTAAGGATCATCATTGATACACTCATTGAAAATAGTAAACTGAGCAATGCTAAGGCCAGAAATATACGATGGCTGAGTAATGTACAATTCAGCATCTTTGCTTAAGAAATGAGATGGAATAAAATCTCAGTGCTGAAGAACAGGATGAGGAGCTTCAGATCATCCTTCAACTCAAGCCAGGTTTATGTGTCTAGTATTACTGTACTATTTACAATAATTATTGTTTCAAAGCAGCTTTACAAAAGGTCACATTACTGCATCACAATCAAATTAAGTTAAAATTAGGATCAAATTTAAGTTCTGATGTAGACATTGTTAACCTGCAGTCTTATAGCATATACGTGATGTCTATGTGTACATGTTTAATGAAGTGTATTTGTGTATTGAGTGTGTGTGGTGTCCATGAGTCCTCGATGGTTGGCATCATCTCTTCACAGGTCTTGGATCTCATCAGTGGTGCTGCATAATCTCTAGAAGCCTCAGGATAAACATCCCCAGGTAGAAATAGAGAACAAAGAAAACGATTAGCGTAGCTGCTGTTTGAATAAGTATTTGAACAAGAGATATTAAATGTCAATGTGAAAATGAAGTGCTATAAATGAAAGTAGCAGTTATAAAACCAATGAGCCTAGGACATTATCAGGAAGGTTATTCCAGAGTTTAGGAGCTATAAATGAGAAGACTCGACCTCCTTTAGTGGACTTTGCTATTCTGGGTACAACCAGAAGCCCTGAGTTTTGAGATCTTAAAGAGCGAGTTGGATTGTAGCAAGACAGAAGGTTGTATTAGATTAACAGGAGCTGGATTAGTGTCACAATTAGGGTGATGTTGTCATATTTTCATTTCCTGGTAAAAACTCAGGCTCTAACTGAAGATTATTAATGGAGGATCCCTGGCAACCAGCAAACAGAGCATTACAGTAATCCAGTCTAGAAGTCCTAAAAGCATGAACTGGCTTTTCTGCATCTGGCATAGATAACATGCTTCATCATAACTTAGTGATAATTCCCAACTGAAAGAAGATGTTTTTGTGGCATGGGAGTTATGGTTTTCAAAGGTTAAGTTGCTGTCTAATATAACTCCCAGATCTTTCACAGTAGAGCTAATACTAACTTTGTATCCCTCTGATTACAGGTCGAGTTCTAAGATCTGCTGTGTTCAGGATTTTGGCCCAATAAGTAATACTTCTGATTTGTCTGAATTTAAAGGAATGAAGTTGTTGGTCATCCAGTAAACATGTATATTGTAAACAGCAAAGGGCCTAAAACTTAAACTATCATAAAGCCTGTCCATGAAAACCTGTCAAATTTAAGCGATCTATGAGGATTTTTTGATTGACCTGAAGGATTCGGATTTATACCTTCCAATCCATCTCAGCATGGATCAACTTTTATCCTTTTCTCATCATCCTGTTTCTCATTATTTTTATTAAATATGACATATTGGATTATTTAATGAGTATTTAACTTTAAAATGATTTTAACTAATTAATAATTTAACACGCTGCTTTATGTAAGAATCGTCAGTGCATTTGCCTGTCTCTTTGTAACTTTTTCAGCAGCCACCAAACTAGGTCAAAGGTCACGGAGACCTCGAGTGAAACTGAAGTGCTTAGGACTGAGAGCAACTGTTTCTTATGTTATTTATAAGAGTTAATACTATCTAAAATGTCTAAAGTGATTTTCCAATTTTACGGTTAATTATTTTAAAGTGATTCTACTTTTTTATTCAAGATAGACTTTGAGTAGTAAGAGTATAATGTAGATTATACTGGTTTTTAACCAGTTTTGATAAAGACGACTGATAGTACACTCAGCCTTGGGTAATAAAAACAAGTTGTACTTTAAGTGTGTGTGTTCTATTTGATTGTGGATCCGTTTCACAGGTCTGGAGTCAGCTCTAAACAGTCTAGTGGATGTCTGACGTTTATGCTTAAGATATTGTTCAGAATTGTACGCACACACCCATGTGAAAATTTTCCTAGTCGATCTGTGTTATTAACCAATCGGGTTAGAACACCTATATGTGTTATGCAGTTAATGAGGTTATGTGAGAGTATAATTGTTCTGGATTCGTGATTGTAAGCAGAGCGGACCTGGGAACTCATTGCGAGTTTTGAAGCTGGCTTCTGCTGATGAAACTGCAAACTTTCTTCAGTAAACTTTATTTATTTATTTTCCTCTCTGATTCCGGCTCTTCTTCATCTGACAGACTGGTCATTCTTTGGGTTAAAACTGTAAATAATCCCCACAGACCTTAGTGCTGTATTCGACACAATCAAGTAAAACTAGTAATGAGGTGCAGCTTCTGTCAGCAGCAAAGAGTAAATCGTTGGTTATTTACAATAACGCAGTTTCTGTAGTATGATGAGGCCTGAACCCTGACTGAAACACTACAAAATCCAATTTTTTAGACATAAATGGAAGATTTGAAATGGGCCTATAGTTAGCTAAATTGCTGGCATCCAGTTGTGGTTTCTTAATAATAGGCTTAATAACAGCTATAGCTTGAAAGGGTTTGAAATATGGGCTAAAGATAAAGAAGAGTTGAGACGTTATGAAGAGGTTCTCCTACTACAGGTAGCAACTCTCTTAGTGAGTTTGTTGGAATTGGCTCTAACATACATGTAGCTGGTTTAGACATATTTATAATTTATCAAGCTCTTCCTGTCCTATGATTTTGAAGTGCTGTAGATTATTTGGTCTAGTGGAATGTTTAATTGGCAGTTTATTCTGCTGTAGTGACCCCTGATATATAAGTGACTAAGCCAAAGGTGAAATGAATGAATGAATGAATGTTTAATGAATCTGAACTATAAGATGGTGCAGAAAGTTTAACATCTTCTATTTTCTGTCTGAATCCTTCTTTTTTTAAGTCATCACTACTAATTTGTGGTGGGAAATTTATTCTGACAAAGACCGATTATTTGTCAGTTTAGCAAAGCTGTTAAATAAAAATCTAGGATTGTTATGGTTATTCTCTATTAGTTTGTGAAGGTGCTCAGCCCTGGCGGATTTTAGAGCCTTTCTATAGCTGGACATACTTTGTACGCAGTTCTAAAGACCTCTAATAGTTTGTTTTTTCCAGTTATGTTCAAGGGTACGAGTTGCTGTTTTGAGAGTGCGAGTATGACGGTTATACCATGATGTAGTTTTATTCTCTCTAGCCTTTTTTTAATTTGATAAGTGCCACAGTATTTAGTGTGTTAATGAAGATAGCATCCATGCTGCTAGTTACTACATCAAGGTCACTTGTGTTTGCGGGTGCACTTAGAAATAGAGAAAGATCAGGTATGTTATTCATAAATTTGTCTTTAGTGGACGGAACGATAATTCTACCAGGGCGATATATCTGTGCAGATTTGCTCATTTCAGGTAAACACAGCTTATATATTAAGAGGTAGTGATCTGTTACATCATTACTTTGTGGTGTAATGTTTACATCAATGACCTCAATTCCATGAGACAAAATTAGATCTAGTGTATTCTTATTAGATGTTTTCTTGAATACATAGTAAATTTACTTCTTAATCTAAAAGTATGAGGAACAGACACAGTTTCTATAGGGTGAGACACATTTCTGGGATTTTAGTGGGACAAGCAAAAGTCTATATGGCTGAAATGTGAATTTTCACTCACAAGTCAAACAGAACGAAGCATCCTGGAGATGTTGTCAGACAGGAGTTCAGCTCCAGCTCTGCGAGAGTGCAGACCATCTGCACGGAAAAGCCGAGGATGCTCCCAGAAAACATTCCAAATATTAGCAAAGAGCAGCTTCTGTTCATCACACCATGTTAACAGCCATTCATTCAGAGCAAAAGGTCTACTGAACCTTACATTTTCTCAGCGGTGAGTAGGAAGAGTTGCAGAAATGATGATCTGTGTAGCTGGTTGAAGTGCATCAGACCATCTCGGTCAGGCTCCAAAAGTCCCTCTTCAGGATCTTCGTCTGCTGCAGCCTGGTGTCGTTCATCCCCACGTGCAGGACGACAGTTTCAATGTTCTCGCCAGCACTCAGGATATCGGATACCTTAGCAGAAACATCCTTAGCACAAGCAATAGAAAAGCAGTGATTGCGTACATTATTACCCTTAGTGGATGCAGCACAGAGATGTCGCAACGATTGAATGACAGAGGATTGCGACGTCGTGTCCTGTCTCACAGAGGTGGGGGGAAAACGGTTCTCTGTGAGAATCTCAAACACTGGAGGTGGCGGTGGAGGAGAGACCCTGCCCTGAGTCCTGGCTCGTGTCTACCACTGCTGCACCCAGGGGCTGCGGTGGCCTGGTACTGAAGTGAACAACACCTGGGCGTGCCGTGTCCCTGATAAACTGGGCCTGGACAGAGAAACACACGGGGCTGAGGTGGAAGAAGTGTTGAGATTGTATCGCACACTTACGTCAGATGAGCGAGCAGCAGCCTGAGAGACGTCAAGCAAGGTTCGTTGTTCTCGGAGCTGTACTAGTTTCATCTCGAGGTCACAGATCTGTGCTTCCACTGCCTCCAGCTCCAGCTCCAACCCCTCCACCGATGCTTCTCCTGCACTCAAAGAAAAACACACAAGTGACATTGTACAGGGTGAAGAGCCAAGACAGTAAGTGAAAGAAGCTAATAACTTTAGTTGGCTAGTGATGCTATCAGGCTAAAGCAAGAATCTCTGGAATCTCATTTGTTTGTAATATAAATTAAATTAAACAAGGAAAATAGTAATGAATATGGATTTATTTTATGATAAAAATGGAAATTAATAACCCACACGACAGAGCTAAAAACACTGGCAATGAGGCACTGTAACAACAAGAATCAGTGACAGTGAATGAGGAGCCACCTGGTGCTGCATCAGTGTTGAGTTGAGTGCAGGTGAGTAGAGATCCAGTATCTGGACTGCAGGTGCTCCACAAACTCAGCAGCAGCAGCAGGGCTTCCAAAAGTACTGCTCTCCACTTCCTGTCTGAGGAACTTCTTCCTGCGCACAAGAGCATTTGTGTTGCTGTAGAATTCAGCAGAACTATTTTGGGAGTATCATAACTAAAACCTTAATATGTGTAATAAAAAATAATATCTTTTTAACTTTTATTTAATGTTTAAAATGCAAATCCAATTACATTCACTTTATTTGGTAAACAAAGCAAGTCTCTCATATATTATATCTACTAAAAGACAAAAAATATTACTTTACAAAGTGCACTGTACATAGTTCAGATGAATATTTTTAAATTAGTCAATAATATTACTGTAATTATTTTAAAAACTGAATAAATACAGATTTACACACTTTTACTTGAGTAAATAAACAGAATTAATGATGGGCTAAAAGTCTGCGGAAATCTGCAGAAAATCTGAGGAAAAAAATCTGCGAAATTCTGCGACCGCAGATTCCGTGTGGGCCTAGTAAAAACTAATAGTAGCAGTAATATAGTAATAATAATATCAAGGTCAATAATAATTCTTAAATGAAAACTCTGAACTCAGATCTTCTGCTCATGGCCACTCAGAGATTTGAGAATGTTGTAAATTAGGTCAAAATTTCCTTTTGTATTTAAAAATGAAAAAAGTACTGAGAATTGTGTAAAACATTACCTTAAAGGCCACATGAGATCTTGTGTGTTTCTACTTTCTGAATGACTCTGAATGTTTTAAACAGTCCAGACAGCGCTTTACTTCATTGTTGAATGATTCAGTTGTTTGACCAAATCGTCTCACTCAATAGACATTATGACCACCTACTGGAAGATTTACATTCTGATTTTCAGGATTATTTTCATTTTAAAAATCTGAATTTCATATTAAAATGCAAAAAAGTGCAATAAACTTTTGTTTAATAAAGGGATAATTCACACACACAAAATCATTTTGTCATCATTTACACACTTTTGTGCCGTTTAAATCTGTATGAATTTCTTTGTATTGTAGATTATTTTTGTAAATGTTTACTTGCTTCTTTTCACATTTATTACAATAATGAACTGAAGTCTTCTTTCGGTGGTCATTTCTGAGTCAATTTTATATCATTAAACATGGAATTTTCTCAATAATTTGCATCAATTCAATTCAGGATGACCAATAATAACTGTTCAGTGGTCACTAATTTTTATTTTACCACAGGGCCATGAGTGTTACATGTTTGATGATATAATCCATTAATTTCATTCATGTGTTTTAGTAAAAGTAGACTTGCCTATTTCAAAACATTGAAAAAGTATATTTTTTCCAAAAATTTAAAATATTCTTTAAATTAAGGTAAATAATTTTTTACCAGTAGTTATTTAATTAGTAAGATTTTTTTTCTTATTTATTGTCTGTGTGTGTGTGTGTGTGTGTGTGTGTGTGTGTGTGTGTGTATGTGTGTGTGTGTATGTGTATATGTGTATATGTGTGTGTGTGTGTGTGTGTGTGTGTGTGTGTGTGTGTATGTTTATGTGTGTGTGTGTGTGTGTGTGTGTGTGTGTGTGTGTGTGTGTGTGTGTGAGTATGAGAGAGAGAGAGTGTGAGAGAGAAAGAGAGTGTGAGAGAGATTTTGAAGTTGACATCTTCTGTCTGGAGCATCAGGCCATCTTCTGCTGTCCAGAATCAGATGGTTTGTCTTGGTCGGGCATCTCAGCTGAGACCTGTCCACTATGGGTGACCCTACCGGTAGCTGTGAAGTACCAGTGGCGTAGCTCTCAGCATCACTGATGCACACAAGCCCTCACAGCACGTCAAGCTGCAAACCGTGTGAGGGACCCTAACCTACCCTAACCCAACAGCCAACACTAACAACCCTAACAACCACTAATGATCCAAAAACCACTCAGAGGAGACCAGCAACACGCAAGAAAACGCCAAGAAAACCTTGCTAAACGCATGTCAACGTCCAAAAGAACCCAAGAGCCGAATCAACAGCACCGACAATCACCAAAACATCCAGCAATGTGATGAAAGCATGAATGAAAAGTCCTTTTGAATGCATTGCAAACTTATTCTATAACTATATACAATATATACATATGTACATACGTGCCCTTGATCCTCCATCTGGCACTAGGGTGGCTCAGTGCCTGGCCTTCTTTCTTCTGGGCTCCTTTGGCAGCGGCTCTTTACTGATGTCTACCTTGATATGGGGAGCGAGGCTGGACCCAGACCTGATCTCTGTGATGACCACACGTCCGTCAGGCATCTCTGTCTCCAGCAGTGCAGGCCGGTCCAGCTTCTCCCACAGCCGCTGCTTGATCTCCAAGCCTTGCTGTAGGCTGTATCTGCTACGGCGCCGCTTCTTCATGGTGGAGTCCATCACGCAGCGGTAGATGTGCTGGTACTCCTGCACACTCCGGCCGTGGATGGACAGCGGCTCCTCCTGCCGACACTCACCCACTGTGGAGACTGAGGCTGCGGGGCGCAGGACAGGAAGGACAGCCGCGTTCCTCAGGTGTTTGTCCTCCAGAGAAGTGTCCGACACGCAGCTGGAGGTGTCCGGCCTGGCCGCCGCTGCTGGCTCCTCACGGGAAGAGACGCGCTCCAGCAGGAAGCCCTTCAGGTGAGCAGGGACAGCTCTGGTTCTTCTTGAGCGCCTCAGAGTCATCATGAACAGCTTCAAAACAATTTCCAAAAGTAGACAAACTGATGAAATTCGCCAAAAGGAGATTTGATAAGAGTTTTGAAGCGCGATCGAGACAGTTGTGTGGATGTTTAAGCCAACTCAAGTTGCCGTGGTGACAGAATGACGAGCGTCTTTTAAATGTACACAATAAGTGAAATCCGCATTAAGTCAATTAGAGCAGCACGAGCTGTATGTTTGTACAGTGCACTTAATTCAGTAATTAATTTGGTATTAAATACAGAAAATATGATTATTTATAATAATAGAGGGCCTATATCTAAATAAATAAATATTATCCCCGTTTTTGTTTATTATGATGTTTTTACTTTTGAACTTTGAACTTGAAAATCGTCATATGTTTCATACATTTACACAAAAGAGTTTTATTAAACAGATATTCCCGAAAATAAGAGTTTGGTCACCAAACATGTTTAGGAATGATAATACATTTAAATGATTATTTTTATTATTTATTTATATTTATATTATTTATTTATTTATTTTTTATTTTATTGAGTGAAAAGAAAAGAAATGCGTGATAGGACAGACATGGTGAAAGACCTCCCGCTATTTTCTTTAAACTTTTGTAACAAGAAAAATAAATTAAAATGATTAAAAAATAATGTTAAATAGCATGACTGAATAATAATAATAACACCAACAACAATAATAATATCAATAGTAAATAAAAATGAGTAAATAAAAACATGTCTTTTTAATGTTTTTTTAAGTTTTTAAATGATAAATTTAGGAAGAACAATTATTTTAACTGTGTTCATTTCTCTAATTAAGGATAAATGAAGATTGTGTCACCTTTGGAAGTCAAAGTTTGAGCATAAATGAGTAAAATTAGCAGTAAAGAAAGGTGATAGAGATCTGGTAACATTTATCCCAGATATTTAAAACCAGATGTACACATCCTAAATTAAACCTCAGAGTCTTTAAGTTGCAGGGTTGAAGCATTAACAGAGTCACACTGACTCATATGAAAATTAATTTTAAAACCAGAAAATCAGCCGAATTTGGTTAAGAATGGAAATGATAGAAGGAATGGCAGCCATCAAGTTACAGGCATAACAACAGGTCATCATCGGCATAAAATGGCTCAATAGCCAGAGCAAATATTAGAGGGGAGAGTGGACATCCGCGTATGTCGTCTACCTCGGCCTAATTTAAAGTATTGTGAATGCATGCCATATACACTGACCTAAGACTGAGCATATAAGAGATGAATCCATGAAATAAAAGTTCTCTCATAACCAAAGTTCTTAGGTACAGCAAAGAGGTACGGCCATTCAACTCTGTCAAATGCTTTTTCAGCATCAGGAGCAAATCCCAACTTCAGGGACAGCAAAAGAGCATATTCAAAAGAGTACGATCATTACAAAACAAATGTCTCCCTTTAAGAAAACCTGTTTGCTCTTCAGATATGAAGTATGGGAGAATCTTTTCAAGATAAATGTCAATATATTTAAATTCAAATGAAAAAAAAATACAAAAACTCAACTTCATTTGATATTTTATCATGTCTTGATTTTTCCTGTTTATTAAATTATTTTCTTCCAACATATTAATCTGAGTCATTTTTGAACTGTGATTTAAAGGTTTCTTTGTGTTTGAATAATTCCAGTTTTAGCTTTGATACTGACTAAACTAATATACATGCACAAATATATTAATATAAAGCATCCTGTAAAAATATGAAAAATAAAAGAGATCTGTGAGGGGTGTATTTATGCTCAGCATGTTTACACACAGGCATGGACAGTATTTGACACATTTATTTCAAATACATATTTCAAAAACAAAACAGTACTTGGATGGTTAGTATATTAAGTTTATTTTCAGGATGGCAGTCAACAGAAACACATGAAATACAACGCTGGATGGATGTTGGTATTACTAGAAGTAGATGCCGAATAACCAGGAACACAGGCGACCAAACACGGACACTACATGACAACCAGTCAGGGAACCAGGATAGACCACACTAGGAGAGAGACGCAGACACTGGAGATCACAAGGTAAGAGGAGAGGTGAGTAACTACTGAATATAGTATAGACCAGGGGTGCCCAAACTCATTCCTGGAGGGCCGATGTTCTGCAGATTTGAGCTTTAACCACAATTAAACACATCTGAACCAGCTAATCAAGCTCTATCTAGGTGTACTAGAAGCTTCCAGGCAGGTGTGTTGAGGCAAGGTGAAGCTGAACTATGTAGGGCTCTTCAGGACCGAGTTTAGGCACCCCTGATATTGACACTGACCGTAAGGATCATCATTGATACACTCATTGAAAATAGTAAACTGAGCAATGCTAAGGCCAGAAATATACGATGGCTGAGTAATGTACAATTCAGCATCTTTGCTTAAGAAATTAGATGGAATAAAATCTCAGTACTAAAGAACAGGATGAGGAGCTTCAGATCATCCTTCAACTCAAGCCAGGTTTATGTGTCTAGTATTACTGTACTATTTACAATAATTATTGTTTCAAAGCAGCTTTACAAAAGGTCACATTACTGCATCACAATCAAATTAAGTTAAAATTAGGATCAAATTTAAGTTCTGATGTAGACATTGTTAACCTGCAGTCTTATAGCATATACGTGATGTCTATGTGTACATGTTTAATGAAGTGTATTTGTGTATTGAGTGTGTGTGGTGTCCATGAGTCCTTGATGGTTGGCATCATCTCTTCACAGGTCTTGGATCTCATCGGTGGTGCTGCATAATCTCTAGAAGCCTCAGGATGAGCATCCCCAGGTAAAAATGGAGAACAAAGAAAATGATTAGAGTCGCTGCTGTTTGAATAAGTATTTGAACAAGAGATATTAAATGTCAATGTGAAAATGAAGTGCTATAAATGAAAGTAGCAGTTATAAAACCAATGAGCCTAGGACATTATCAGGAAGGTTATTTCAGAGTTTAGGAGCTATAAATGAGAAGACTCGACCTCCTTTAGTGGACTTTGCTATTCTGGGTACAACCAGAAGCACTGAGTTTTGAGATCTTAAAGAGCGAGTTGGATTGTAGCAAGACAGAAGGTTGGCTTAGATAAACAGGAGCTCGATTAGTTAAAGCTTTATAGTTAAGAAGCAATATTTTATAATCAGAACTGAACTTAACAAGCATCCAGTGTATAAAACTTACAATTAGGGTGATGTTGTCATATTTTCATTACCTGGTAAAAACTCAGGCTCTAACTGAAGATTATTAATAGAGGATGCTGGGCAACCAGCAAACAGAGCATTACAGTAATCCAGTCTAGAAGTCCTAAAAGCATGAACTGGGTTTTCTGCATCTGGCATAGATAACATGCTTCATCATAACTTAGTGATAATTCTCAACTGAAAGAAGATGTTTTTGTGGCATGGGAGTTATGGTTTTCAAACGTTAAGTTGCTGTCTAATATAACTCCCAGATCTTTCACAGTAGAGCTAATACTAACTTTGTGCCCCTCTGATTACAGGTCGAGTTGTAAGATCTGCTGTGTTCAGGATTTTGGCCCAATAAGTAATACTTCTGATTTGTCTGAATTTAAAGGAATGAAGTTGTTGGTCATCCAGTAAACATGTATATTGTAAACACCAAATGGTCTAAAATTTAAACTATCATAAAGCCTGTCCATGAAAACCTGTCAAATTTAAGCGATCTATGAGGATATTGTGATTGACCTGAAGGATTCACAGGTTTCACAGGTCTGTTGTCAGCTCTAAACAGTCTAGTGGATGTCTCGACGTTTATGATTAAGATATTGTACAGAATTGTACGCACGCACCCACGTGAAAATTTTCCTAGTCGATCTGTGTTTTTAACCAGTCGGGTTAGAACACCTATATGTGTTACGCAGTTAATGAGGTTATGTGAGAGTATAATTGTTCTGGATTTGTGATTGTAAGCAGAGCGGACCTGGGAACTCATTGCAAGTTTTGAAGCTGGCTTCTGCTGATGAAACTGCAAACTATCTTCAGTTGTAACGGGGAGACTGACACGGAGGGATCCATTTTGCAGTATTTATTAAGTCACACTTAAACATCAACACCTCGCACGGTTGTGCGAACATACAACATACAACTCAACGATGATTAGCAGATAACAGAGGCAGAGTGATTACCAGGCTTGAGTCAAGGGCAGGCAGCGTGGTTCAGAGTCCGTAATACAGGCTTTAGTCAGGGGCAGGCAGCGAGAATCAGAGTCCGTGTAATCAGGCTTTAGGTCAAGGGCAGGCAGAAGACAGAGCAGAGTCGAGGAACGGGCTGAAGTGGTAAACGGGAGATCAGGCAGGATAGAACGCTCAGAAATGCTGGCCGGGGCTAAACAAGACTTCGCAATGAAGTGTGTGTGTGAGCTGCATATATGTGGTACGTGGGTCATTAGTGAGATGGAGAACAGGTGTGCTGGGATCTGAGTGAGAAGGATGACGTAATGGTTAGAAGTCCGGAGATGGTGACCTCTGCTGGTCAGCGAGGGGAATGACTGGGACCGAGTCGGTGACAGAGCCCCCCCCCAACGAACGGCTCCTGAAGTGAGGCAATTCTCGACGCCGGGGTCTTCCACGGGGGCGAGGGGCCGGCATCTCCGCATGTTGTGAGTGGAACTCTTCCAGTAGTGTGGTGTCGAGGATGTCCTTGCGGTTAATCCAAGATCTCTCCTCCGGACCGTACCCCTCCCAATCAACGAGATATTGGAGTTGACCGCCCCGGCGTCTGGATCTCAGGATCTCGTGGATCTGGTAAGCCTCTTCGCCATCGATCATGAGAGGCGGGGGACCCTGTTCACCGGCTGCCACCTCCCTATCCGTCTCGGCTGGACCAGCAGCAGGCTTGAGCAGAGAGACATGGAAAGTTGGGGAAATACGAAAATGATTAGGGAGTGTCAGTCTGAACGAAACAGGAGATATTTGTCTTTCTATCTGGAAAGGACCCACGTACCTGGGACTGAGTTTCTTGCAGGGCAGCTTGAGGCGTAAGTCGCGGGTGGAAAGCCATACCCATTGTCCTGGGGAATACATGGGACCAGGACGTCGGTGTCGATCGGCTTGTTCCTTGAAACGCCTTATGGCGTGAGAGAGGTGAGTATGAGCTGCGTTCCAGACCTCTTCGCAGGTTTTAAACCAGGTATCCACCGCAGGGAGTTCAGAGGTCTCGCCGGACCAGGGAAAGAGCGGAGGTTGGAAGCCCAGCACGCATTGAAATGGGGTTAATCCAGTAGATGCCTTTCTGAGGGAGTTCTGAGCATATTCTGCCCACATCAAAAATTTGGCCCATTCGTCCTGGGTCGAGTGACAATACGTGCGGAGGAATCGACCGATCTCTTGGTTCAAGCGCTCTGTCTGCCCGTTGGATTGGGGATGATAGCCGGATGTTAGGCTGACGTCGATTTGGAGATTTTTGAAGAATGCTGACCAGAGTCGGGATGTAAACTGGGGACCTCTATCCGATACGATGTCTTCGGGGAGACCATAGTACCGAAACACACACTCGCAGAGTAACTCAGCCGTTTCCATGGCTGTGGGCAGTTTGGAAATGGGAATAAGGCGGCAGGATTTCGAAAATCGGTCCACTACTGTGAGGATGGTGGTTTTGCCCTGAGATATGGGTAAATCGGTGATGAAATCTATAGCGATGTGTGACCAAGGACGATGTGGCACCTCCAGGGGTTGGAGTAATCCAGCTGGACGGTGACGGGAGTGTTTGGACATCTGACAGGGTGAGCATTTGTTAATGAAGTTGATTACATCCTTGTGTATGGATGACCACCAGTAGCGGGATTGAATCATTTGCACAGTGGCTGTGCTGCCTGGGTGACCGGAACTGGGGTGGTCATGTACCTCGGAGATGAGTCTTTCTCGAAGCGACGGGGGAACAAAGATTTTATTCTCCGGACAGGGCTGCTGAGAAGGATTACTTTCGGCGGCTTGGAGGATCTCCTGATCTATATCCCACTGGATGGGAGCGACAATTAGAGGACTTTTGATTATGGGCTCGTCAGGGATTTCAGAGGTCTCATCGTCTGAGAGGCAGGACAGAGCATCTGCTTTGATGTTTTTCGAACCAGGGATATAGGTGACTTGGAAGTCAAATCGGGTGAAAAACAGCGCCCATCTTGCCTGTCTAGGATTCAGACGTTTACAAGACCGGATGTATTCTAGGTTCTTGTGATCAGTGATGACGATGAAAGGGTGTTTTGCGCCCTCAAGCCAGTGTCTCCATTCCTCTAGCGCAGCTTTCATGGCGAGGAGTTCTCGGTTTCCCACATCGTAGTTCCGTTCAGCGGAATTAAGCTTGCGAGAATAGAAGGCACCGGGATGGAGCTTCTTATTCACTAGGGATCGCTGGGACAGGATGGCTCCAATTCCAGTGTTTGACGCGTCAATTTCGACGACAAAGGGTTGTTCGGGATCAGGATGACGCAGAATAGGTGCACTGGAAAAGCGAGTCTTTAACTGGGTAAATGCTCGGACAGCGTCGGGGTTCCATTTAAGGCGAGCATTATTAGCTTTGACCATGGCGGTCAGTGGGGCAGCGACTGAACTGAAGTTCCTTATGAAGCGTCTGTAGAAGTTAGCAAAGCCCAGGAATCGTTGTAGTTGCCTGATGGTTTCGGGTTGTGGCCATTGTGTCACAGAGTCAACCTTTTGTTGGTCCATGGCCACGCCTTCTGGACTGATAATATAGCCAAGGAATGAGATGCAGGTCTGGTGGAATTTGCACTTGGAGCTCTTCGCATACAACTGGTTTTCAATGAGACGTTTGAGCACTGCCCGAACGTGCTGGATATGCTCAGATAGTGAATTGGAATAGATCAAGATGTCGTCAATATATACTATTACCCATTTGTTGAGCATGTCTCTAAATATCTCATTTACGAATGCCTGGAACACGGAAGGACTGTTTGCTAGGCCGAAGGGCATAACGAGATATTCGTAGTGGCCGTCAATTGTAGAGAACCCGGTTTTCCACTCGTCTCCCTGTCGTATGCGGATGAGGTTATATGCACTACGGAGGTCCAACTTAGTGAAATACTGGGCGGATCGGAGTTGTTCCAGGGCGGCAGGAACCAATGGCAATGGGTAGCGGTATTTGACCGTGATCTCATTCAAGCCTCGGTAATCGATGCAAGGGCGTAAGCTGCCATCCTTCTTCTTGACGAAGAAAAACCCTGCTGAAGCGGGAGAAGTAGATGGTCGAATAAATCCTTTTTCTAGCTCCTCAGAGATGTACTTCTTCATAGCCTCAGTTTCAGGTTGCGAGAGAGGGAATATGCGACCACAAGGGGGCGTGGTGCCGGGTAGCAGCTCAATGGCACAGTCATTATCACGATGAGGAGGGAGCTTAGTAGCCTTCTGCTTATTGAATGCTTCAATTAGATCGTGATAAGCATCAGGAACATGATGGAGTTCAGAGTCTTCGGTCTTGTTGATTGTGTTGATCTGGATAGGGGAAACAGGATGCAGACATTGGGTAAAGCATTGATTGCTCCATTTTATGATCTCACCAGTTCTCCAAGAGACTTGAGGGTCATGCTGTTGTAGCCATGGTAACCCGAGAATCACAGAGTGTTTAGGGGAGTTGATGGCAAGAAGGGAAATTTCCTCTTCATGAAGAGAGCCTGTTTGAAGCAAGACTGGCAGGGTCTGGAATTTTATACGTCCTTCTCCCAAAGGGCGCCCATCTACAGCAGTGATGGCTATGGAGGAATCACAGGAGGTTAGAGGAATGGAGTGAGTGGTGGCAAACGTGTAATCAATAAAGTTACCAGCGGCTCCTGAATCGATCATGGCCATAGTCTCAATCTCGTTTCCATCATTTCTCAAAGTGACAGGCAGATTCACAACATTATTAGTGGTAGTGAACATAGTAGTTGCACTCACCGAGAGGGTTTTAGGGAGAGGCTTGTTGGGACATAAAACCTTCGTATGACCTGGAAGTCCGCAGTAAATGCACAGGTGATTTCTTCTCCGTCGTTCTCGCTCTTCTGGGTTCAGACGGGTTCTACCCAATTGCATGGGTTCAGCGGAGGTTTCAGGGGATACAGGACTGGAAGCAATTGAGCAGAGCGGATTGCGAGTGCGGAGGAGAGTGTCTAACCTTATGGAAAGCTCGATTAGTTGATCCAGAGTTTTCCCATCGTCACGACATGCCATCTCTCGCTGCAATTCTGGCTTTAGAGCCCTTCTGTAGAGCGTGACAAGCGGATCATCAGCCCAGCCAGTTTGCGCTGCCAAGGTGCGGAACTGCAGGGCGAACTCAGCTGCGGAGCGATCTCCCTGTTGGATACACAATAGCTCCTCGCCAGCGTTACGACCACCCTCCGGATGATCGAACACAGTGCAGAAACGTTTGAGAAAGTCATTAAACGAGGGAAATATCGGGGTACTGTCTGGCCAAACTGCAGTAGCCCAGTCTAGCGCTTTCCCAGTGAGCAGTGAGCACACAAAAGCAATTTTCCCGTTCTCGTCCTTAAACAGATGGGGTTGTTGGGCGATAAACAGTTTGCATTGCAATAGAAAGCCTTTACATTTTGCTGGGTTACCTGAGAACTTGTCAGGAAAAGCCAATCGAACTCCGGAAGTCATCGGGGGTTGTGCAACAACAAGTGGACTTGGAGGGTAGTTGGCGGAGGGTTGCGCAGTGGCAGCAGCTTGCAGGTTTTGGAGGGATTTCACCAGTTCATCTGTTAACTGAGTTAGGTGTGTTAGTTGTTGTTGGTGTGTTGACAATACCTGAGCTTGTGTGGTGACTTCGTGAGACAAAACCTGGATGGCTGCGGGATCCGTGTTGGGCGAAGTCTTCTGTAACGGGGAGACTGACACGGAGGGATCCATTTTGCAGTATTTATTAAGTCACACTTAAACATCAACACCTCGCACGGTTGTGCGAACATACAACATACAACTCAACGATGATTAGCAGATAACAGAGGCAGAGTGATTACCAGGCTTGAGTCAAGGGCAGGCAGCGTGGTTCAGAGTCCGTAATACAGGCTTTAGTCAGGGGCAGGCAGCGAGAATCAGAGTCCGTGTAATCAGGCTTTAGGTCAAGGGCAGGCAGAAGACAGAGCAGAGTCGAGGAACGGGCTGAAGTGGTAAACGGGAGATCAGGCAGGATAGAACGCTCAGAAATGCTGGCCGGGGCTAAACAAGACTTCGCAATGAAGTGTGTGTGTGAGCTGCATATATGTGGTACGTGGGTCATTAGTGAGATGGAGAACAGGTGTGCTGGGATCTGAGTGAGAAGGATGACGTAATGGTTAGAAGTCCGGAGATGGTGACCTCTGCTGGTCAGCGAGGGGAATGACTGGGACCGAGTCGGTGACATCAGTAAACTTTATGGACCCTATCATACACCCGGCACAATGTGGCGCAAGGCGCGGCGCAATACTTGTTTGCTAGCTTCAGCTTGGCGCAAGAGTCATATTAAGACGTTGCGCCACGCTCTTTAAATAGCAAATGCATTTGCGCTCATATGTGCACCCATAGGCGTCCTGGTCTAAAAAGGAAGGCGTTCTGAGGCGCACTGCTGGCGAGTTGCTATTTTGAGAAACTATAATGGATTTTTTATTAGACCAAAACAAACCCGGTCTAAACTCTAGCGCAGAGTTGCGCCTCGCTTACACACTGCTTAATAGCCTACACACAAGATGTAGAGCAATACACAAATATCTTTACATATGAAAAAAAATAAATATTAAGGATAGGCCAATATATAGGATATAATAAGAATATATATAGGAAATAAATATTAAGGATTAAAATATTACAAAACATATTATTTTCTAGCCTGCATAAATATGAAAAACCACTGCTTTTATGCCTCCTTATCTCGGGAGGCTTTTTCAGTTCATTCATAACAATTTGCTTTTGTATAATGTTATTATTATTAGCAGTATAATTTATTATATCCATATTTATATTTGTTTTAATAAAAAACAAGCTTAGATTTGCCCACCTGCAGGTTTTAGACAATATGAGGCACAGCATGTGTTTTAGGATATAACTCAGGTTTTTGAGCACACTTCGTTATTATTGTTCATTTATTTGTTTGCTGGAGATTAGAACTGAATTTAGAAATAGTTTTGAAACAAATATTTGCGCCTAACAAACGAAATTAATTATTTATAGGCTAATTGATGTCTGTGCGTAAAGGTTTCCCTATCCACGAGAGCGAAAGTGAAAGTAGATCATTTATCTCACATTCTGCACGGTAGATGCTCTGTTTAACTATTTTCTGTTAAAAAAAAACTGTTAACTGTGAACTGTTTGCTTGTGAAATGCTCAGTTTTTTCACTTCCACTTACTTTACGTCCTGTAAATAGCAAATGCGCTTATGGCGTGACGTAGCTGGCTCTTAAAGGGAATGGGAGATGAGACGCTGATTGGTTTATTCTCAAAACACACCTATAACTCATTAAGAAATAAAATTAACCCTTTTGGACCATGCGCCACGGCACAAAGCAGATTTTCCCGTCCTTAACTAGCAAATATGGATTCTGATACGTCCTGAAAGCGTTTGCGCCCTGCGCTTTCCGTTTTGCACATGTACCGCAAAATAGAGCCCTATTTATTTATTTTCCTCTCTGATTCCGGCTCTTCTTCATCTGACAGACTGGTCATTCTTTGGGTTAAAACTGTAAATAATCCCCACAGACCTTAGTGCTGTATTCGACACAATCAAGTAAAACTAGTAATGAGGTGCAGCTTCTGTCAGCAGCCAAAAGTTAATCGTTGGTTATTTACAGTAACGCAGTTTCTGTAGTATGATGAGGCCTGAACCCTGACTGAAACACTACAAAATCAAATTTTTTAGACATAAATGGAAGATTTGAAATGGGCCTATAGTTAGCTAAAATGCTGGCATCCAGTTGTGGTTTCTTAATAATAGGCTTAATAACAGCTATAGCTTGAAAGGGTTTGGAATATGGGCTAAAGTTAAAGAAGAGTTGAGACGTTATGAAGAGGTTCTCCTACTACAGGTAGCAACTCTCTTAGTGAGTTTGTTGGAATTGGCTCTAACATACATGTAGCTGGTTTAGACATATTTATAATTTATCAAGCTCTTCCTGTCCTATGATTTTGAAGCACTGTAGATTATTTTGATCTAGTGGAATGTTTAATTGGCAGTTTATTCTGCTGTGGTGACCCCTGATATATAAGTGACTAAGCCGAAGGTGAAATGAATGAATGAATGAATGTTTAATGAATCTGAACTATAAGATGGTGCAGAAAGTTTAACATCTTCTATTTTCTGTCTGAATCCTTCTTTTTTTAAGTCATCACTACTAATTTGTGGTGGGAAATTTGTTCTGACAAAGACCGATTATTTGTCAGTTTAGCAAAGCTGTTAAATAAAAATCTAGGATTGTTATGGTTATTCTCTATTAGTTTGTGAAGGTGCTCAGCCCTGGCGGATTTTAGAGCCTTCCTATAGCTGGACATACTTTGTACGCAATTCTAAAGACCTCTAATAGTTTGTTTTTTCCAGTTATGTTCAAGGGTACGAGTTGCTGTTTTGAGAGTGCGAGTATGACGGTTATACCATGATGTAGTTTTATTCTCTCTAGCCTTTTTTTAATTTGATAAGTGCCACAGTATTTAGTGTGTTAATGAAGATAGCATCCATGCTGCTAGTTACTACATCAAGGTCACTTGTGTTTGCGGGTGCACTTAGAAATAGAGAAAGATCAGGAAAGTTATTCAAAAATTTGTCTTTAGTGGACGGAACGATAGTTCTACCAGGGCGATATATCTGTGCAGATTTGCTCATTTCAGGTAAACACAGCTTATATATTAAGAGGTAGTGATCTGTTACATCATTACTTTGTGGTGTAATGTTTACATCAATGACCTCAATTCCATGAGACAAAATTAGATCTAGTGTATTCTTATTAGATGTTTTCTTGAATACATAGTAAATTTACTTCTTAATCTAAAAGTATGAGGAACAGACACAGTTTCTATAGGGTGAGACACATTTCTGGGATTTTAGTGGGACAAGCAAAAGTCTATATGGCTGAAATGTGAATTTTCACTCACAAGTCAAACAGAACGAAGCATCCTGGAGATGTTGTCAGACAGGAGTTCAGCTCCAGCTCTGCGAGAGTGCAGACCATCTGCACGGAAAAGCCGAGGACGCTCCCAGAAAACATTCCAAATATTAGCAAAGAGCAGCTTCTGTTCATCACACCATGTTAACAGCCATTCATTCAGAGCAAAAGGTCTACTGAACCTTACATTTTCTCAGCGGTGAGTAGGAAGAGTTGCAGAAATGATGATCTGTGTAGCTGGTTGAAGTGCATCAGACCATCTCGGTCAGGCTCCAAAAGTCCCTCTTCAGGATCTTCGTCTGCTGCAGCCTGGTGTCGTTCATCCCCACGTGCAGGACGACAGTTTCAATGTTCTCGCCAGCACTCAGGATATCGGATACCTTAGCAGAAACATCCTTAGCACAAGCAATAGAAAAGCAGTGATTGCGTACATTATTACCCTTAGTGGATGCAGCACAGAGATGTCGCAACGATTGAATGACAGAGGATTGCGACGTCGTGTCCTGTCTCACAGAGGTGGGGGGAAAACGGTTCTCTGTGAGAATCTCAAACACTGGAGGTGGCGGTGGAGGAGAGACCCTGCCCTGAGTCCTGGCTCGTGTCTACCACTGCTGCACCCAGGGGCTGCGGTGGCCTGGTACTGAAGTGAACAACACCTGGGCGTGCCGTGTCCCTGATAAACTGGGCCTGGACAGAGAAACACACGGGGCTGAGGTGGAAGAAGTGTTGAGATTGTATCGCACACTTACGTCAGATGAGCGAGCAGCAGCCTGAGAGACGTCAAGCAAGGTTCGTTGTTCTCGGAGCTGTACTAGTTTCATCTCGAGGTCACAGATCTGTGCTTCCACTGCCTCCAGCTCCAGCTCCAACCCCTCCACCGATGCTTCTCCTGCACTTAAAGAAAAACACACAAGTGACATTGTACAGGGTGAAGAGCCAAGACAGTAAGTGAAAGAAGCTAATAACTTTAGTTGGCTAGTGATGCTATCAGGCTAAAGCAAGAATCTCTGGAATCTCATTTGTTTGTAATATAAATTAAATTAAACAAGGAAAATAGTAATGAATATGGATTTATTTTATGATAAAAATGGAAATTAATAACCCACACGACAGAGCTAAAAACACTGGCAATGAGGCACTGTAACAACAAGAATCAGTGACAGTGAATGAGGAGCCACCTGGTGCTGCATCAGTGTTGAGTTGAGTGCAGGTGAGTAGAGATCCAGTATCTGGACTGCAGGTGCTCCACAAACTCAGCAGCAGCAGCAGGGCTTCCAAAAGTACTGCTCTCCACTTCCTGTCTGAGGAACTTCTTCCTGCGCACAAGAGCATTTGTGTTGCTGTAGAATTCAGCAGAACTATTTTGGGAGTATCATAACTAAAACCTTAATATGTGTAATAAAAAATAATATCTTTTTAACTTTTATTTAATGTTTAAAATGCAAATCCAATTACATTCACTTTATTTGGTAAACAAAGCAAGTCTCTCATATATTATATCTACTAAAAGACAAAAAATATTACTTTACAAAGTGCACTGTACATAGTTCAGATGAATATTTTTAAATTAGTCAATAATATTACTGTAATTATTTTAAAAACTGAATAAATACAGATTTACACACTTTTACTCGAGTAAATAAACAGAATTAATGATGGGCTAAAAGTCTGCGGAAATCTGCAGAAAATCTGAGGAAAAAAATCTGCGAAATTCTGCGACCGCAGATTCCGTGTGGGCCTAGTAAAAACTAATAGTAGCAGTAATATAGTAATAATAATATCAAGGTCAATAATAATTCTTAAATGAAAACTCTGAACTCAGATCTTCTGCTCATGGCCACTCAGAGATTTGAGAATGTTGTAAATTAGGTCAAAATTTCCTTTTGTATTTAAAAATGAAAAAAGTACTGAGAATTGTGTAAAACATTACCTTAAAGGCCACATGAGATCTTGTGTGTTTCTACTTTCTGAATGACTCTGAATGTTTTAAACAGTCCAGACAGCGCTTTACTTCATTGTTGAATGATTCAGTTGTTTGACCAAATCGTCTCACTCAATAGACATTATGACCACCTACTGGAAGATTTACATTCTGATTTTCAGGATTATTTTCATTTTAAAAATCTGAATTTCATATTAAAATGCAAAAAAGTGCAATAAACTTTTGTTTAATAAAGGGATAATTCACACACACAAAATCATTTTGTCATCATTTACACACTTTTGTGCCGTTTAAATCTGTATGAATTTCTTTGTATTGTAGATTATTTTTGTAAATGTTTACTTGCTTCTTTTCACATTTATTACAATAATGAACTGAAGTCTTCTTTCGGTGGTCATTTCTGAGTCAATTTTATATCATTAAACATGGAATTTTCTCAATAATTTGCATCAATTCAATTCAGGATGACCAATAATAACTGTTCAGTGGTCACTAATTTTTATTTTACCACAGGGCCATGAGTGTTACATGTTTGATGATATAATCCATTAATTTCATTCATGTGTTTTAGTAAAAGTAGACTTGCCTATTTCAAAACATTGAAAAAGTATATTTTTTCCAAAAATTTAAATATTCTTTAAATTAAGGTAAATATTTTTACCGGTAATTATTTAATTAATGTCAGTAAGATTTATTCTTTTTTTCTTATTTATTGTGTGTGTGTGTGTTTGTGTGTGTTTGTGTGTGTGTGTGTGTGTGTGTGTGTGTGTGTGTGTGTGTGTGTGTGTGTGTGTGTGTGTGTAATTTTGAAGGAAGTTGACATCTTCTCTCTGGAGCATCAGGCCATCTTCTGCTGTCCAGAATCAGGTGGTTTGTCTTGGTCGGGCATCTCAGCTGAGACCTGTCCACTATGGGTGACCCTACCGGTAGCTGTGAAGTACCAGTGGCGTAGCTCTCAGCATCACTGATGCACACAAGCCCTCACAGCACGTCAAGCTGCAAACCGTGTGAGGGACCCTAACCTACCCTAACCCAACAGCCAACACTAACAACCCTAACAACCACTAATGATCCAAAAACCACTCAGAGGAGACCAGCAACACGCAAGAAACCGCCTAGAAAACCTTGCTAAACGCATGTCAACGTCCAAAAGAACCCAAGAGCCGAATCAACAGCACCGACAATCACCAAAACATCCAGCAATGTGAAGAAAACATGAATGAAAATTCCATTTGAATGCATTGCAAACTTATTCTATAACTATATACAATATATACATATGTACATACGTGCCCTTGATCCTCCATCTGGCACTAGGGTGGCTCAGTGCCTGGCCTTCTTTCTTCTGGGCTCCTTTGGCAGCGGCTCTTAACTGATGTCTACCTTGATATGGGGAGCGAGGCTGGACCCAGACCTGATCTCTGTGATGACCACACGTCCGTCAGGCATCTCTGTCTCCAGCAGTGCAGGCCGGTCCAGCTTCTCCCACAGCCGCTGCTTGATCTCCAAGCCTTGCTGTAGGCTGTATCTGCTACGGCGCCGCTTCTTCATGGTGGAGTCCATCACGCTGCGGTAGATGTGCTGGTACTCCTGCACACTCCGGCCGTGGATGGACAGCGGCTCCTCCTGCGGACACTCACCCACTGTGGAGACTGAGGCTGCGGGGCGCAGGACAGGAAGGACAGCCGCGTTCCTCAGGTGTTTGTCCTCCAGAAAAGTGTCCGACACGCAGCTGGAGGTGTCCGGCCTGGCCGCCGCTGCTGGCTCATCACGGGAAGAGACGCGCTCCAGCAGGAAGCCCTTCAGGTGAGCAGGGACAGCTCTGGTTCTTCTTGAGCGCCTTAGCGTCATCATGAACAGCTTAAAAACTATTTCCAAAAGTAGACAAACTGATGAAATTCGCCAACAGGAGATTTGATAAGAGTTTTGAAGCGCGATGATCGGGATCGAGACAGTTGTGTGGATGTTTAAGCCAACTCAAGTTGCCGTGGTGACAGAATGACGAGCGTCTTTTAAATGTACACAATAAGTGATCTCAGCATTAAGTCAATTAGAGCAGCACGAGCTGTATGTTTGTACAGTGCATTTCATTCAGTAATTAATTTAGTATTAAATACAGAAAAGATGATTATTTATAATAATAGAGGGCCTATATCTAAATAAATAAATATTATCCCCGTTTTTATTTATTATGATGTTTTTACTTTTGAACTTTGAACTTGACAATCATCATATGTTTCATACATTTACACAAAAAAGTTTTATTAAACAGATATTCCCGAAAATAATAGTTTGGTCACAAAACATGTTTAGGAATGCTAATATATTTAAATTATTATTTTTATTATTTAATAATTTTTTTAATTATTATTATTGAGTGAAAAAAAAAAGAAATGCGTGATAGGACAGACGTGGTGAAAGACCTCCCGCTATTTTCTTTAAACTTTTGTAACAAGAAAAATAAATTAAAATGATAAAAAAATAGTGTTAAATAGCATGACCTAATAATAGTAATATCAATAGTAAATAAAAATGAGTAAATAAAAACATGTCTTTTTTAATTTTTTTGTAGGTTTTTAAATGACAAATTTAGGAAGAACAATTATTTTAACTGTGTTCATTTCTCTAATTAAGGATAAATGAAGATTGCGTCACTTTTGGAAGTCAAAGTTTGAGCATAAATGAGTAAAATTAGCAGTAAAGAAAGGTGATAGAGATCTGGTAAAATTTATCCCAGATATTTAAAACCAGATGTACACATCCTAAATTAAACCTCAGAGTCTTTAAGTTGCAGGGTTGAAGCATTAACAGAGTCACACTGACTCATATGAAAATTAATTTTAAAACCAGAAAATCAGCCGAATTTGGTTAAGAATGGAAATGATAGAAGGAATGGCAGCCATCAAGTT